>NW_027643243.1:7500-27529 GCF_032717465.1 Coenobita brevimanus | reverse complement strand
ATATATATATTTTTTATATACTGTCGACAATAACACGTGAATGATATTGTAGAAATTTATCAAAAGTACTTATAGCCTGAGAAATAAGTATCTTTCCAACGCTCAAAGCGATACATATTGGAAAAAATCGAACCATCTGAAACACACACACTACTAGAAATGGGGTTTTCACTGTGTTTCGCCCGTTGTTAGTTTTTTGAGATTGGACTGGGAAGATGAGTAATTTCGTTGAAGGTAACTATATATATATATATATATATATATATATATATATATATATATATATATATATATATATATATATATATATTCACACAAACACACACACTTTTTCCTGGCGATTAATACTGCATAGGACATGATCATTAGTGCTGGAGACGGACGCCTTCACATAGTGGCACCGATATAACCGGATGGCTCCACTGCCCCGGTTATACAAGCGTCCCACAACTCCTTCTTTTTCCCGCGAAAGAAGAAGAGTGGACTTAAGGAACAGTTTTAACCTGCAGTCCACAGGGTTTACGTCAGATGAACCTGTAGCTACAATAATAATAATAATAATAATAATAATAATAATAACAATTAATAATAATAATATTAATAATAATAATACAGTAATAATGCAGCATTATTATTCCTAATGGAGCCTCTTCTGTGGTACAGTGGTAAAGTGTGCGTCTCGCACGTTGATGGACGCTTGGGTTCTTCTCCCGCCAGATTTGTAAAAACTTTGGGAAGCGTTCACCGAGCAACTTGCACTGCTTCGGCGGATATATGGGGTGCTGTGGTTGAACTTCAGTGTCGCAAACTAGAATGCTTGCACCCAGTCGGCTTAAGGCGGTCCGATTACACTTGACTCACAAACTACACACACGCCACATACAAAGCCACTTCAACATTACAGTCACACTCACAAGCACTTCTCACCCTACACTTACAGTCTCTACCAGAACAGCCTAAGCCACTGGGTTGAGATACCATTGGCTGTATCGCCCCTCCGTCGGTAGCGATAGGCCGGTCTTGCAGTGGACACTCCAATGGCTGATGATGATGATGATTCTAATAGACGAGTGTTATTTTTCTCCATATCAGCATTATTGTTTAAATAGCATACAAAATATTAGCGAACTATATATATACTGTATAATTATGCACCTGCTGAATTCTTCACTATTTCCCATTCGGGGGATAGAGAGAGAAATGAGGGCCTATCGTATAAAGCGAAGCAGTGGAGCAGCTCAGTTATATCGGTACCACCCACATCAAGGCGATCCCTTTCCAACACCCAGAATCAGGCAATTATCCAAATAATAACATTTCCCCTCCTATGCAAGAGTCTGGTTGTATTTATGCCTTAGGATGGGTTAGGTTAAGTATCAACCAGGTTTGTCCACAATCAGTACCGATACTATCTCCAAATGAAAGTAACATTCTATCAGTTTTTTTTTTTCTAGAAGCAGTTACAAAAATGGGTGAGAACTTTCAAATCCACACTCACCCACGTTTTACCTTCAAACTTTTCCGCCATCTTATCTGAGAGTGTGTCCGTGTGTGATTCGTTCGACTATGACATTTCTTTTTCTATTTGCAAGCGACACCTAGACCCCTCCCCCAAGTTTATGAATCATCTCTCAGATCCGTTTGCAAAGGAAATGACATTGTAGAATAGTCATTTATGATTACTAATTACTATAGGTAGAGAATCATCCATTTTCGTCTGAGAGTCGCGCTTTGTAAACAGAAATTCGGAAACTAGCCAAAAAATAACATTCCAACGCACTACTGACCTAACCCATCTCCAAACTAAGTTTAAATCATAAGGGCGGCTTTGTTTTCGATAATACCTACCGGACTGTGCTGGTGAGAGACGCCATCATGTGATACGGCATGGATATACAGTAACTCTGGGTTTGGCTCCACTGGCCAGTCATTCACACGTCCGTTAACACAGTTCCAGTCCCCTAAAGAAGGATGGTGGACTGCCAGAGGGAGGGCAACTTCAGCCTGCAGTTCACGTTCCAGATGAGCCTTGGAGTCGCAACTACTACTGCTACTACTACTACTACTACTACTGCTACTATTACTACTACTTCCTTTCTGACTGCCGGTATATATTACAAAGATAGCTTATCGTTATCAATGAATTAAAGATGCCCATTGTATCTCTCTATAATTTTTTTTTAATTGTTTGCCATATGATAGTCAAAAAAGAGTGAATTTCCCATCGTAGCACTAAAAGAAAACTAGAGCTTAGGTTGTTTGTATGGTAAATCTAAAACAGGTTGCCGATTAATTTACATTATATTCTTGCTGTAAACCATCACCATCTGCTTACAGGTTCAAAATAATGCGAGACGATATTCTTGCTCTTTATGCCATACTATCCCATTTTCATAAATTCACCTTTCCCATGACATTGCAGACAGAACAATGTTCCTATATATTTTGTGCTGTTTATCCACACAATCCTAAGAGAAAAATTAAGTGTTGCAATTTTATCAAGAGTCCCCTCGAGGGAAGCTAGCAGAAAGCTTCCCTGAGGGGAAAAAGGAGCTCTGCCTATTTTGGTGTCTCTGAGGGGATGACACTCCGTCCTCTAACCAATATATATTTTTTTCCTGGTTCCATTATGGATTAGTACATCAAAGCCCGAACAAAGGTATTTTCATGGTATTAGACCTATATTAGTAATGTTTTGAAGTGAAATTTCCATGAATTATGCGATATGGTAGAAAGGACAGGACAGCCGCGCCACTTTCTTGTCATCTTACAGTAAGAATATGTAGTCTTGTAAATCATTCTGGTACTGAAATTAGTTTTGTAATTGTGAAATAAGGGTGATGAGTTGTTATCCTGCTCAGTATCACGAGATATTTGAAGTTAGAGTGGTCAAAGACAGTTGAATTATCTCATTTTGAAATACTCTTTTTATTTATTTATTTATTTTCTATTGAAGTATAAGTCAACACTTTCAAGGGCGCAAGTGTGGGGGATGTCTTCAGCCAAGTTCTGGCATAGTATTCTACTTTTGAGGCTGGGTCCAGCATGGCCATTGTCTGGTTTACAAGTGTGTGTCAAGCCTTGCCCAGCCCTGGAACAGGTACAGTCTCACTGGTGTCAACAACTTTGTACGGAGATACAGGGGAGTTAATAAAGAACGACCACCTACAGTAGCGTGTTTCGACGACAACCCTTAAGATTATCCTCTTCCTCCCGGAAAATACAATGTAAAACCCTCAGCAGGATAAAGAATTTAGTGTTCCGGTACTAAAATGAAGATTCAGTACTGCTACCACCTAGGATACCTTGTGGCCTTCATCAAGTCTTAATGTGGATACCTCTGTATGCTATGTCCATTTGTAAGTCCTGTCTATGAGATTTACTTACAAGTCCCTATAATTTTCAGGCATAGATATACGTAAATGTCCTGTTCAAATATCAATCTATCTATCTATTGCCAGACGCCTCAATCCCTTATACGGGGTGGCCACAAACAAATAGCCTCCAAGTCACCCTGTCCACCGCCAATTCCTGCCTCCCCTCTCTCAAATACCTCTCCACTCCATTCCTTCATCTTATCCTTGGCCTTCCCCTTCCCTCCCTCTACCCCCTCCACCTCACTCACATACACTCTTCTCGTCAGTCTCTCACTTTCCATCCTCTCCACATGGGCAAACCATCTCAGTGTGTTTCTCCTAATCCTTCTTATCACATCCACATCCACACCACTACACTCCTTCACATCCTTATTTGTCAGTCTGTCTCTCCATGTGACTCTACAGACTCCTCTCAAATAGTTCATTTCCACTGCTCTCACTCTTGACTTGTGTCCCTCCAACAACGTCCAGGCTTCACTTCCACACGTCAGTGTTGATATCACAATACTGTCATGTAATAACATTCACTTCCATGCTCACTTCCCTGTGTCTTATCACTGTCTTCAAGGACCCAGCAACCTTTCTTCCTTGTTGTACCATCTCAAGCACTTCACCCTCCAAACTTCCATCCCTTACTCATCACATAACCCAAGTACTTAAATGTATTCACATTTTCCATTTCCTCATCATCCAACCTCACTGTACATTAACCGATCTCACCTCTCTAGAAGACCATAACTTTACTCTTCCCTAAATTCACCTTTCAATTCTGTTTCTTACACACTCTCCCAAACTCATCCACCAAGCCTTGCAGCTCCCCTTCGTCTTCACTTAACGACACAGTATTATCTGCAAACAACAGTACAGGGAGTTCCTAAACACTGCCCTCTCTCATTAGGGCCTCCCCAACATCCACTGCCCTACCTTGTAACTCTTTGATAACCCCATTTATATACAGATTGAACAACCATGAAGACATGACACCCCTGTTTCAACCCAACCTTCAAATAGAAAAACTCACTCAGTTCACTATCCACATGCACTGCAGCCTTAGCACCCTCATGCATACTCCTCACAGCATTCAGCAACTTCCCATCTACTCCGTATATTCTTAATACCTTCCACAATCCTTTTCTATCCACCCTGTCATATGCTTTCTCCAATTCCATGAAGGCCGCACACAACTTCATTCCCTTCTTTAGATACTTTTCCACAAAAATCTAAGAATGAATATCTGATCAATACAACATCTTCCCTTCCTAAAGCCTCCCTGTTCTTCTCCAACTAATTCTTCTGTTATTTCCCTAACTCTGTCACTAAGTATCCTACCGTATACTTTTCTTATTACACGAAGAAGAGAAATGCCTCTGTGATTACCACACACTTCTTGTTCCCTTTTCCCTTTGTACGAGGGAATAATTATACCTGACTTCCAATCATCCGGGACTTAACATTCCTCCCATGACAATCTGCACATCTTCCACATCCATTCTACTACCATCTCTCCCCCATGCTTCAGTATTTCACCACACACTCAATCAATTCCAGGGGCATTTCCCCAATTGACTAAATACAATGCTTCCACAACTACCATCATACTAATTCCTTCCTGTCCTCTCACCTCCTTCTCGCATTCATTCCACAGCCAGTTATTCTTGCTTTTCTTTCATTCTCTATGTTTAACAGTTTATTAAAGTGTTCTCTCTTCTGCTCACTTTTTCTCCCTTCTCAACTAGTAATCTACCAATTTTATCTTTCACTCCCCTACTAACTTCATTGCCACCCTGTCTGACTCTCTTTACCTCTTTCCAGAACATTTTCTTACATTCCGCCCACTTTACACTCAAATTCTTTCCAAATTCCTCATCCACTTTTTCTATACTCTCTCTTATCTTTTGACCTCTCTCTTCCTCTCTACATATAACCCTCTCTTCCGACTCTTAACTTCTTCCACGCCTCTATTTCTCATGCATTCATTATCTGCTTTCTTCTTTTGTGCTATAGCCTGCCTCACCTCTTCATTCCACCATGCTGTTCTTTGCACCCCCTTCCGTCTTCTCTTCACCCCACACACCACCTCACATGCTCCACATATTTCCTCTGTGAATACCTTGCACACACCTTCCACGTCCCCCATCTGCTCCAGTTCATATTTACCCAATCGTTCCTCCACTTCTCTCTTCTATTCTGCCTTTTTCACATCCTCTTGTAACCTTTCCACTCTCCTTACATCTACTCCTTCCTCCCGTCCTTCCCTTCTATTTCTCCATTTTACTTGGACCTTGATTCCAATATGAAGATGGTTATTTCAGTCAGAACATATCATGATCATCATCAACAAAAACAGTCCATACCAAGTCGAAGGCATCTCCCACCTATCTCTTATTTATTGGCTGTTTGCTTGTTCAATCCGGTTGCAGCAAATCTCCAAATTTCGTCTCTCCGTCTTGTCAGTCTCTTCTTCTCACTCTGTCTCTGGGCTGCTACTCAGTTACCCTGATTGTATATCTGGTACATGGTTTATGCAGGACGTTACCCCATATCCATTTATGCTTTTTCATTGTAGTTATTATATCGTATACTTTGGTCGGTTTCATTATCCAGGATCTCTCTCTCTCTCTCTCTCTGACATCCGTAGTCCTTTCCATCCCCCACGGAGCTGTTATTTTTATGTTTTTTACCCATATGTTTTCCTACACCATATCAAATACAAATCACATTGGTAGCTACTTAATATTTTTTTTTCCACGGAACACAGCAGCTTGTTTCAAAACACTCTGTCATCGCTGGTTGGGTGTCCTTTGAGTGGGCAGGACCTCCTGGTGGTGAGCACGACCACAGCCAGTGCCTTCCAGAGATGGGTCGAGTTATGGCAGCCGCAGGACCCTCCTTCAGGCCAGTCTCCTTTGCCACCCAACGCTTACACCTCAACACCTTCCAAACTCCACATCACACCAAAGGATCCCACCTCAGTGCCCTCATTCCTTTTCTTAATGATCCAACTAATTTCTTCCTCCTCCTCGAGAGAAGCACAGAGTGGAATCCTACCTACCTCATCCTCGTCTGTCTCAAACCGCACCCCAGCACAACATCTGTTCTCGCTCAGTCTGTTGTCCAGCGTTCGGAGTTTAATTCATTTTTGCTGCCACAACACTGAGGAGGCTTTGAACGTGTCTATGCTCATATGTAGGCATTAAGATATCCTAATTAAATGTAATAGGCATTAGTATATAGTCATTAATATATCACAGAACTGTGGGAAAAGGCTTGCACAAGAAGTCATGTCTGGTGTACAGGAAAAGTCGCACACATATTAGAACCAAGAATGTTTAAACGATATCCTTTTAGCTTAGACAGTACAAGAATTTCATGATACTGCAGTATAACCAGCTTGAGTCAATTATCTGACATCATGGAACTACCAATGGAAAGGTATTACACACTCACACACACACACACACACACACACACACACACACACACACACACACACACACACACACACACATATGAACTCTGGTCGGTATATATAGGCTGGGAAATGGAAGAGAAGGAGAGAAGAAGAGAGTACGGCTTATCCAGGTGAATAGAGTAGGAAGGCAGCAGCAACCAGTGAGTCTCGTCAATCTGTCACTATATCTCAATAAAACCCACAACCCCAAATTGTTTATACATCACCTCCACTTACGAGGCAAGAGAGAAAGTTAGAGGGGAACGTGAGACAACACGACCCACAAAGAGCCATCCAATGTCTCACAATTTTATCAATATCTGCTCACGTTAATCTCCACTTCCTGAGCTACGATTATCTACAAGGGCAGAGCTATCATCACTGGTACCTGCTGTGATATACAGTACATCTACGATACACCTATAATCTCACTCTATCAAATGAACACATCGGCTACGTCCATTAACATTGGTGGCAGCGGTAAAGAACTTAAGACAGTAAATGCTAAACAAGACGACAGGAAGCGATTACACAACTCTATAATCTCCAAGCAACATTCTTCAGTCAACTCTAAGTACAAGTAACTACAACGCAAATGTGCGATTTACGAGCCTACAATCAACTACGATTTACTAACTTAATCTATGAAGCAACACCATGATCAACTATAAGTAAGAAGTAACAAGTAATCAGTATCAAGTAGAATCATCATTCTCCTCATCATCATTAGGATCTTTTTTCCCACCCTAGGGCAGGGTGAGAAGTAGCAATGTTCATAGAGGCCAAATTTGCCCAATCCAATGGGCCACGCTTCCATTCACTCACCATTCAAACCCCTAGAATCCTGGCCCTATCTGATACGCCAAAAACATTCACCTCGTTCTGTAGCTTCATATAAATGTATCCGGCAGAGTCAGTCCGGATGCTGTCACTTTAAAAAAGGTGCGCAAAACCCTGATTATGCACTTCTCACAAAATTCATCCAGCCAGCTCGATCTCTTGTCAGTTCCCTAGCCTCACCAACTTCCAAATCTCTCTTCCTAACACACTCATCCACCATATCCCTCCATCTTCTCCTTTGCCTACCATGCCTCTTCTCTCCTTCATATTCGCTAAGATGTGTCTTTTTCAACACTCTATCATTATCCATTCTCTCCACATGACCATACAATCTCAGTACACTCTCTTCGATTCTGGTGTCCACAGATTTCCTCACTCCACATCTTTCATGAATCACATTATTTCATATCCAATCCACTCTCTGTACTCCACACACATTCCTCAGCAGTCTCCTCTCCATTGCTCTCACTCTTGACTTTTCATTTTCATGCCACACCATAATCTCAAATCCATATGTTAAAGTTGGCATTAACACTCCATCATTTAAGACTCGTGCAGCTGCAACACTCAAGCCTCTGTTTCTTATCAAGGCCTTCATTGCACCAGCTACTTTCCTTCCTTGTGTCACTCTACTTTCCACTTCTTTTGTACATTGTCCTCTTTTTTCTTTCACTGTACCCAGGTATTTGAACTCTCTTACCAATTCCAGACTCTACATTCACTGTAACATCACACTGGGAGTCATCTTTTTTTCTCAGAAACCATCGTTTACTCTTTTATTTTACTCTCAAGGCGCGAAGCTCACAGACATCAGCAAAACTCTTCACTGGTCTACCAGGTTCTTGTCTTGTATGTGCAAGTAGTACTGCATCATCAGCATACAGCAAATATGAGATATTCTGTCCATCATCATTCATTACCAACGCCATCCCCCTTTCCATTACTTAAATTTCTACTTCTCTCATCACCCCATCCACAAGTGTATTGAACAACCATGGCGACATCTCACAACCTTGTCGCATGCCAACACCAATCGTGAACCATTCACTTAGATGCCCATTTACCCTTACACGTGTTTCACTACCATCATAAAAACTCTTGACGGCACCTGTAGATCGTAAGATGCTAGGCTAGCAGCTTACCATCTACATGCGCAAAACGTTCCACAATCCATGTCTATCTACTCTGTCGTATGATTTTTCCAGATCCATGAATGCCATAAACACCTTATTGTCCTTCTCACAAGCCTTCTCCACCATCTGTCTTACTGCGAATATTTGACCCACACATCCTCTGCCACTCCTAAAGCCATTCTGTTCGTCACTCACTGGAAATTCTGATATCTCTCTTACTTTCCCTGTCATAAAAGACTTTGTAACTTCTTGTAGTGGAGTTTTTTAGACCAGTTATATATATATTGAACTTGTGGACGAGCGGTTGTTATACGTGAGTAGTTTGTAAGTAGATAATCTTCGTTCCCATTTGTCATGCAATGACAAGAGAGGTAAAGAAAAGTATGGGACTATTTTTATTTGTCTTGGAAATATTAACATAGTCTCTCACACACGAGTGAATAGAAGTAGAGACCCGCGAGCTACCTCCCTGTCTCTCTCTCTCTCTCTCTCTCTCTCTCTCTCTCTCTCTCTCTCTCTCGCCCATGTTGCTAGGCTCGTTCTCCCTACTACCTGCCGGTTCTATCGCTAGTCTCTTTCTGAGCTCTGCTTCCTAAATTCTGGTGTAGCAGGGTTCGTGTCACGTGTGTTACACTGTGGTTGGAAAGTTCTAGAATCCTGTGTGTGAGTATGTGAGTATGTGTGTGTATGGTCACGAGGCGCTGTCGCGTGCCTATAAAGCATTCCTTGAGTTAAGAGTGTGTAAGCATGTTTAGCATTGCTCGATTCTCGCAGACACAATACCTTCTCATCATCTGACTTGCTGCTTCTATCTGTCTATCTATCTATTTATCTATTATGATTTGTAATTA
Source organism: Coenobita brevimanus (assembly GCF_032717465.1). Lineage (NCBI taxonomy): Eukaryota > Metazoa > Arthropoda > Malacostraca > Decapoda > Coenobitidae > Coenobita > Coenobita brevimanus. The sequence continues at coordinate 17,877 of NW_027643243.1, read as the reverse complement.
TAATATGGAGTCCTGACACCTATAATAGCTCTTTCATATACCCTCCCTACGACACTCAATAAACTTATGCCACGATAATTCTTGCACTCACTTCGCTCATCTCTATTTTGTATAGGGGTACAATCACAGCCTTTTTCCACTCTGTTGACACAGTTTCACTCATCCATGCCTTGTAACATATCTTCAACAAGCACTTCAATCCGCTTTCACAACTACGCTTAATCATCTGTTCAGACATTTCATCCACCCCAGCTGCTTTACCATTTTTCAGCACCTTCACAGCGCTTTTCTCCTGTGCGAGTGTCACGTTTCCTGGCACTGATTTCCTTCTCTACACACTCCCTAAACCAGTCATGTTTACAATGACTCTGCTCTTTCCATTCTCATTGATCAGGCTTTCAGAATATTTTTGTTTTCCATTTGGTCCTTACTTCATTCCCATGGGATAATAATCTACCACCTACAGCCTTCAAGTAGCAAGTAAAAAAAAAAAAAAAATGTAAGACATCTCTGCCATCAGCTACTGCAAAAAGTATCAACTTTCTCCTACATGCCTACAATTTAGTCACAGCAAGAAAGAAGCAAGAATAAGGCAAGGAGGAAAATGAGTAAGAAATTAGAGTAAGCGAAGCAAGAGACTGAGGAGCAAGGCAAGTGTGAAGAGTGAGGGATCAACGCGCGTTTTGACAGGTGGAGCTTATCACAACACAGCTGATCTCCAACACACCCTCCTCCAATACCACTAACTTCACCACCAAATTCACCACCACAACTTCACCATCACAAGGACAAGCAGTGTTGAGACTTTAGTGACGATGCAGTAGCAGCTAGAGTGCTGTGGATTCTTTTTCGCTGAAGAGAGTCCAACAACACTTACCTACCTCATCGAGTAACGAGTAAGTAATATATGTAGGAATGAGCAAGTGCAGTGTCTTGACGAGGAAGTACTGTACATCCGAGCTGTGTTGTGATAAGTGTGCCAAAACACTAGTGATCTCCGACTTTCACTCCACACCTGCACTCCAAAACTGCGCTTAACTATCAGAGGGAAGCAGCGACTGGCAACACTGACACCATTTCCAAAGACCAGCATTAAACATTAGTCAACCCAAGCCTGACACCACTATCACCACCACATTCACCATCCCATCAGAGTTAATATCAGTGAGTTAAACATTTTTTTTTCCCAAGACTGTATTAGTTTAATAGTAGTACTTCACTTATATATAACCTTACACATATTTTACACATACCTTATTTAATACAATTCATTTACCATTAGTAAAGTAATATCAGTAGATTGCACTAAAAACAAGTAACATATATAAATAAATCATTCAATTATTTCTTTATCACATACGTTTCATACCTTAGAATTTCCCTGTACACAGTGAGGGATAATACACACACACACACACACACATATATATATATATATATATATATATATATATATATATATATATATATATATATATAGACAGTACTGTATATATATATATATATATATATATATATATATATATATATATATATATATATATATATATATATATATATATATATATATAAACAGTACTGTCTATATATATATATATATATATATATATATATATATATATATATATATATATATATATGTGTGTGTGTGTGTGTGTATTATCCCTCACTGTGTACAGGGAATTCTAAGGTATGAAACGTATGTGATAAAGAAATAATTGAATGATTTATTTATATATGTTACTTGTTTTTAGTGCAATCTACTGATATTACTTTACTAATGGTAAATGAATTGTATTAAATAAGGTATGTGTAAAATATGTGTAAGGTTATATATAAGTGAAGTACTACTATTAAACTAATACAGTCTTGGAAAAAAAAAAATGTTTAACTCACTGATATTAACTCTGATGGGATGGTGAATGTGGTGGTGATAGTGGTGTCAGGCTCGGGTTGACTAATGTTTAATGCTGGTCTTTGGAAATGGTGTCAGTGCTGCCAGTCGCTGCTTCCCTCTGATAGTTAAGCGCAGTTTTGGAGTGCAGGTGTGGAGTGAAAGTCGGAGATCACTAGTGTTTTGCACACTTATCACAACACAGCTCGGATGTACAGTACTTCCTCGTCAAGACACTGCACTTGCTCATTCCTACATATATTACTTACTCGTTACTCGTTGAGGTAGGTCAGTGTTGTTGGCCTCTCTTCAGCGAATAAGAATCCACAGCACTCTTGCTGCTCCTGCATCGTCACTTAAGTCTCAACACTGCTTGTCCTTGTGATGGTGAAGTTGTGGTGGTGAATTTGTGGTGAAGTTAGTGGTATTGGAGGAGAGTGTGTTGGAGATCAGCTGTGATGTGATAAGCTCCACCTGTCAAAACGCGCGTTGATCCCTCACTCTTCACACTTGCCTTGCTCCTCAGTCTCTTGCCTCGCTTACTCTAATTTCTTACTCATTTTCCTCCTTGCCTTATTCTTGCTTCTTTCTTTGCTGTGACTAAATTGTAGGCATGTAGGAGAAAGTTGATACTTTGCAGTAGTTGATGGCAGAGATGTCTTGCCTTTTTTTTTTTTTACTTGCTACTTGAAGGCTGTAGGTGGTAGATTATTATCCCATGGAAATGAAGTAAGGACCAAATGGAAAACAAAAATATTCTGAAAGCCTGATCAATGAGAATGGAAAGAGCAGAGTCATTGTAAACATGACTGGTTTAGGGAGTGTGTAGAGAGGAAATCAGTGCCAGGAAACGTGACACTCGCACAGGAGAAAAGCGCTGCGAAGGTGCTGAAAATGGTAAAGCAGCAGGGGTGGATGAAATGTCTGAACAGATGATTAAGCATGGTTGTGAAAGCGGATTGAAGTGCTTGTTGAAGATATGTTACAAGGCATGGATGAGTGAAACTGTGTCAACAGAGTGGAAAAAGGCTGTGATTGTACCCCTATACAAAATAGAGATGAGCGAAGTGCAAGAATTATCGTTGGCATAAATTTATTGAGTGTGGTAGGGAAGGTATATGAAAGAGCTATTATAGGTGTCAGGACTCCATATTATAATTACAAATCATAATAGATAAATAGATAGATACGATAGACAGATAGAAGCAGCAAGTCAGATGATGAGAAGGTATTGTGTCTGCGAGAATCGAACAATCCTAAACATGCTTACACACTCTTAACTCAAGGAATGCTTTATAGGCACAAGACAGCGCCTCGTGACCATACACTCATACTCACACCCAGGATTCTAGAACTTTTCCAACCACAGTGTAACACACGTGACACGAACCCTGCTACACCAGAATTTAGGAAGCAGAGCTCAGAAGGAGACTAGCGATAGAACCGGCAGGTAGTAGGGAGAACGAGCCTAGCAACATGGGCGAGAGAGAGAGAGAGAGAGAGAGAGAGAGAGAGAGACAGACAGACAGAGACAGGGAGGTAGCTCGCGGGTCTCTACTTCTATTCACTCGTGTGTGAGAGACTATGTTAATATTTCCAAGACAAATAAAAATAGTCCCATACTTTTCTTTACCTCTCTTGTCATTGCATGACAAATGGGAACGAAGATTATCTACTTACAAACTACTCACGTATAACAACCGCTCGTCCACAAGTTCAATATATATATAACTGATCTAAAAAACTCCACTACAAGAAGTTACAAAGTCTTTTATGACAGGGAAAGTAAGAGAGATATCAGAAGTTCCAGTGAGTGACGAACAGAATGGCTTTAGGAGTGGCAGAGGATGTGTGGGTCAAATATTCGCAGTAAGACAGATGGTGGAGAAGGCTTGTGAGAAGGACAATAAGGTGTTTATGGCATTCATGGATCTGGAAAAATCATACGACAGAGTAGATAGACATGGATTGTGGAACGTTTTGCGCATGTAGATGGTAAGCTGCTAGCCTAGCATCTTACGATCTACAGGTGCCGTCAAGAGTTTTTATGATGGTAGTGAAACACGTGTAAGGGTAAATGGGCATCTAAGTGAATGGTTCACGATTGGTGTTGGCATGCGACAAGGTTGTGAGATGTCGCCATGGTTGTTCAATACACTTGTGGATGGGGTGATGAGAGAAGTAGAAATTTAAGTAATGGAAAGGGGAATGGCGTTGGTAATGAATGATGATGGACAGAATATCTCATATTTGCTGTATGCTGATGATGCAGTACTACTTGCACATACAAGACAAGAACCTGGTAGACCAGTGAAGAGTTTTGCTGATGTCTGTGAGCTTCGCGCCTTGAGAGTAAAATAAAAGAGTAAACGATGGTTTCTGAGAAAAAAAGATGACTCCCAGTGTGATGTTACAGTGAATGTAGAGTCTGGAATTGGTAAGAGAGTTCAAATACCTGGGTACAGTGAAAGAAAAAGAGGACAATGTACAAAAGAAGTGGAAAGTAGAGTGACACAAGGAAGGAAAGTAGCTGGTGCAATGAAGGCCTTGATAAGAAACAGAGGCTTGAGTGTTGCAGCTGCACGAGTCTTAAATGATGGAGTGTTAATGCCAACTTTAACATATGGATTTGAGATTATGGTGTGGCATGAAAATGAAAAGTCAGAGTGAGAGCAATGGAGAGGAGACTGCTGAGGAATGTATGTGGAGTACAGAGAGTGGATTGGATATGAAATAATGTGATTCATGAAAGATGTGGAGTGAGGAAATCTGTGGACACCAGAATCGAAGAGAGTGTACTGAGATTGTATGGTCATGTGGAGAGAATGGATAATGATAGAGTGTTGAAAAAGACACATCTTAGCGAATATGAAGGAGAGAAGAGGCATGGTAGGCAAAGGAGAAGATGGAGGATATGGTGGATGAGTGTGTTAGGAAGAGAGATTTGGAAGTTGGTGAGGCTAGGGAACTGACAAGAGATCGAGCTGGCTGGATGAATTTTGTGAGAAGTGCATAATCAGGGTTTTGCGCACCTTTTTTTTAAAGTGACAGCATCCGGACTGACTCTGCCGGATACATTTATATGAAGCTACAGAACGAGGTGAATGTTTTTGGCGTATCAGATAGGGCCAGGATTCTAGGGGTTTGAATGGTGAGTGAATGGAAGCGTGGCCCATTGGATTGGGCAAATTTGGCCTCTATGAACATTGCTACTACTCACCCTGCCCTAGGGTGGGAAAAAGATCCTAATGATGATGAGGAGAATGATGATTCTACTTGATACTGATTACTTGTTACTTCTTACTTATAGTTGATCATGGTGTTGCTTCATAGATTAAGTTAGTAAATCGTAGTTGATTGTAGGCTCGTAAATCGCACATTTGCGTTGTAGTTACTTGTACTTAGAGTTGACTGAAGAATGTTGCTTGGAGATTATAGAGTTGTGTAATCGTTTCCTGTCGTCTTGTTTAGCATTTACTGTCTTAAGTTCTTTACCGCTGCCACCAATGTTAATGGACGTAGCCGATGTGTTCATTTGATAGAGTGAGATTATAGGTGTATCGTAGATGTACTATAAATCACAGCAGGTACCAGTGATGATAGTTCTGCCCTTGTAGATAATCGTAGCTCAGGAAGTGGAGATTAACGTGAGCAGATATTGATAAAATTGTGAGACATTGGATGGCTCTTTGTGGGTCGTGTTGTCTCACGTTCCCCTCTAACTTTCTCTCTTGCCTCGTAAGTGGAGGTGATGTATAAACAATTTGGGGTTAAGTGGGTTTTATTGAGATATAGTGACAGTGACGAGACTCACTGTTTGCTGCTGCCTTCCTACTCTATTCACCTGGATAAGCCGTACTCTCTTCTTCTCTCCTTCTCTTCCATTTCCCAGTCTATATATACCGACCAGAGTTCATATGTGTGTATGTATGTATGTGTGTGTGTGTGTGTGTGTGTGTGTGTGTGTAGTACCTTTCCATTGGTAGTTCCATTATGTCAGATAATTGGCTCAAGCTGGTTATACTGCAGTATCAAGAAATTCTTGTACTGTCTAAGCTAAAAGGATATCGTTCAGACATACTTGGCTCTAATGTGTGTGTGACTTTCCCTGTACACCAGACATGACTTCTTGTGCAAGCCTTTTCCCACAGTTCTATGATATATTAATGACTATATACTAATGCCTATTACATTTCATTAGGATATCTTAATGCCTACATATGGGCATAGACACGTTCAAAGCCTCCCCGGTGTTGTGGCAGCAAAAATGAGATAAACTCCGAACGCTGGACAACAGACTGAGCGAGAACAGATGTTGTGCTGGGGTGCGGTTTGAGACAGACGAGGATGAGGTAGGTAGGATTCCACTCTGTGCTTCTCTCGAGGAGGAGGAAGAAATTAGTTGGATCATTAAGAAAAGGAATGAGGGCACTGAGGTGGGATCCTTTGGTGTGATGTGGAGTTTGGAAGGTGTTGAGGTGTAAGCGTTGGGTGGCAAAGGAGACTGGCCTGAAGGAGGGTCCTGCGGCTGCCATAACTCGACCCATCTCTGGAAGGCACTGGCTGTGGTCGTGCTCACCACCAGGAGGTCCTGCCCACTCAAAGGACACCCAACCAGCGATGACAGAGTGTTTTGAAACAAGCTGCTGTGTTTCGTGGAAAAAAAAATATTAAGTAGCTACCAATGTGATTTGTATTTGATATGGTGTAGGAAAACATATGGGTAAAAAACATAAAAATAATAGCTCCGTGGGGGATGAAAAGGACTACGGATGTCACAGAGAGAAAGAGAGAGAGAGAGAGAGAGAGATCCTGGATAATGAAACCGACCAAAGTATACGATATAATAACTACAATGAAAAAGCATAAATGGGTATGGGGTAACGTCCTGCATAAACCATGTAACAGATATACAACCAGCGTAACTGAGTAGCAGCCCAGAGACAGAGTGAGAAGAACAGACTGACAAGACGGAGAGATGTAATTTGGAGATTTGCTGCAACTGGATTGAACAAGCAAACAGCCAATAAATAAGAGATAGGTGGGAGATGCCTTCGACTTGGTATGGACTGTTTTTGTTGATGATGATGATGATGTGTTCTGACTGAAATAACCATCTTCATATTGGAATCAAGGTCCAAGTAAAATGGAGAAATAGAAGGGGGAAGGACGGGAGGGAGGAGTAGATGTAAGGAGAGTGGAAAGGTTACAAGAGGATGTGAAAAAGGCAGAATAGAAGAGAGAAGTGGAGGAAAGATTGAGTAAATCTGTATGAATTGGAGCAGGTGGGGGACGTGGAAGGTGTGTGCAAGGTATTCACAGAGGAAATATGTGGAGCATGTGAGGTGGTGTGTGGGGTGAAGAGAAGACGGAAGGGGGTGCAAAGAACAGCATGGTGGAATGAAGAGGTGAGGCAGGCTATAGCACAAAAGAAGAAAGCAGATAATGAATGCATGAGAAATAGAGGCGTGGAAGAAGTTAAGAGTCGGAAGAGAGGGTTATATGTAGAGAGGAAGAGAGAGGTGAAAAGATAAGAGACAGTATAGAAAGAGTGGATGAGGAATTTGGAAAGAATTTGAGTGTAAAGTGGGGGGAATGTAAGAAATATTCTGGAAAGAGGTAGAGTCAGACAGGGTGGCAATGAAGTTAGTAGGGGAGTGAAAGATAAAATTGGTAGATTACTAGTTGAGAAGGGAGAAAAAGTGAGCAGAAGAGAGAACACTTTAATGAACTGTTGAACATAGAGAATGAAAGTAATGCGAGTATAAGTGGCTGGGGAATGATTGCGAAGGAGGTGAGAGGGACAGGAAGGAATCAGTAAGATGGAAGTTGTGGAAGCATTGAAGAAAGTCAAAATGGGCAAAGCCCAGGAATTGATTGAGTGTGTGGTGAAATACTGAAGCATGGGGGAGAGATGGTAGTAGAATGAATGTGGAAGATGTGCAGATTGTCATGGGAGGAATGTTAAGTCCCGGATGATTGGAAGTCAGGTATAATTATTCCCTCGTACAAAGGGAAAGGGGAACAAGAAGTGTGTGGTAATCACAGAGGCATTTCTCTTCTTCGTGTAATAAGAAAAGTATACGGTAGGATACTTAGTGACAGAGTTAGGGAAATAACAGAAGAATTAGTTGGAGAAGAACAGGGACGCTTTAGGAAGGAAAGATGTTGTATTGATCAGAAATTCATTATTAGATTTTTGTGGAAAAGTATCTAAAGAAGGGAATGAAGTTGTGTGCGGCCTTCATAGGAATTGGAGAAAGCATATGACAGGGTGGATAGACAAGGATTGTGGAAGGTATTAAGAATATATGGAGTAGATGGGAAGTTGCTGAATGCTGTGAGGAGTATGTATGAGGGTGCTATGGCTGCAGTGCATGTGGATAGTGAACTGAGTGAGTTTTTCTATTTGAAGGTTGGGTTGAAGCAGGGGTGTCATTTCTCCAAGGCTGTTCAGTCTGTATATTGATGGGGTTATGAAATAGGTACAAGGTAGCGCCGTGGGTGTTGGAGAAGCCCTAATGAGAGAGTGCAACGTTTGGAAATTTCCTGTACTGTTGTTTACAGATGGTACTGATTCGTTAAGTGAAGACGAAGAGGAAGTGAAAGGCTTGGTGAATGAGTTAGGAAGAGTGTGTAAGACACGGAACAGAAAGATGTATGTAGGGAAGAGTAAAGTTATGGTCTTCTAGAGAGGTGAGATCGGTTAATGTACAGTGAGGTTGGATGATGAGGAAATTGAAAATGTGAATACATTTAAGTACTTGGGTTATGTGATGAGTAAGGATGGAAGTTTGGAGGGTGAAGTGCTTGAGATGGTACAACAAGGAAGAAGGTTGCTGGGTCCTTGAAGACAGTGATAAGACACAGGGAAGTGAGCATGGAAGTGAATAAGTTATTACATGACAGTATTGTGATATCAACACTGACGTGTGGAAGTGAAGCATGGACGTTGTTGGAGGGACACAAGTCAAGAGTGAGAGCAGTGGAAATGAGCTATTTGAGTGGTGTGTGTAGAGTCACATGGAGAGACAGACTGACAAAATAAGGATGTGAAGGAGTGTAGTGGTGTGGATGTGGATGTGATAAGAAGGATTAGGAGAAACACACTGAGATGGTTTGCCCATGTGGAGAGGATGGAAAGTGAGAGACTGACGAGAAGAGTGTATGTGAGTGAGGTGGAGGGGAGAGAGGAAGGGGAAGGCCAAGGATAAGATGAAGGAATGGAGTGGAGAGGTATTTGAGAGAGGGGAGGCAGTGAATTGGCGGTGGACAGGGTGACTTGGAGGCTATTTGTTTGTGGCCACCCCGTATAAGGGATTGAGGCGTCTGGCAATAGATAGATAGATTGATATTTGAACAGGACATTTACGTATATCTATGCCTGAAAATTATAGGGACTTGTAAGTAAATCTCATAGACAGGACTTACAAATGGACATAGCATACAGAGGTATCCACATTAAGACTTGATGAAGGCCACAAGGTATCCTAGGTGGTAGCAGTACTGAATCTTCATTTTAGTACCGGAACACTAAATTCTTTATCCTGCTGAGGGTTTTACATTGTATTTTCCGGGAGGAAGAGGATAATCTTAAGGGTTGTCGTCGAAACACGCTACTGTAGGTGGTCGTTCTTTATTAACTCCCCTGTATCTCCGTACAAAGTGGTTGACACCAGGGAGACTGTACCTGTTCCAGGGCTGGCCAAGGCTTGACAAACACTTGTAAACCAGACAATGGCCATGCTGGACCCAGCCTCAAAAGTAGAATACTATGCCAGAACTTGGCTGAAGACAACCCCCACACTTGCGCCCTTGAAAGTGTTGACTTATACTTCAATAGAAAATAAATAAATAAATAAAAAGAGTATTTCAAAGTGAGATAATTCAACTGTCTTTGACCACTCTAACTTCAAATATCTCGTGATACTGAGCAGGATAACAACTCATCACCCTTATTTCACAATTACAAAACTAATTTCAATACCAGAATGATGTACAAGACTACATATTCTTACTGTAAGATGACAAGAAAGTGGCGCGGCTGCCCTGTCCTTTCTACCATATCGCATAATTCATGGAAATTTCACTTCAAAACATTACTAATATAGGTCTAATACTATGAAAATACCTTTGTTCGGGCTTTGATGTACTAATCCATAATGGAACCAGGAAAAAAAATATATATTGGCTAGAGGACGGAGTGTCATCCCTCAGAGACACCAAAATAGAGAGCCCTTTTCCCCTCAGGGAAGCTCGCTAGCTTCCCCTCGAGGGACTCTTGATAAAATTGCAACACTTAATTTTTCTCTTTGGATTGTGGATAAACAGCACAAAATATATAGGAACATTGTTCGTCTGCAATGTCATGGGAAAGGTGAATTTATAAAATGGGATAGTATGGCATAAAGAGCAAGAATATCGTCTCGCATTATTTTGAACCTGTACAGATGGTGATGGTTTACAGCAGAATATAATGTAAA
>NW_027643243.1:0-2500 GCF_032717465.1 Coenobita brevimanus | reverse complement strand
TGACAGGGGTCATTGTAGATGGGAAATGAGACGAAAGATAAACTATGTCGACCCCATATAACCTAGATATTTTACACCTCTTGACGTTGGTTGACCTAGTCCGTTCATTGTCCCTTCATACAGTAACACTGACAAAAGTTAGGGTTAATATCCGTTTAAGGGTTTAGGGAGTATCGTGCCTACACCCATCTAACCTTGACCTTTTGACCCCTTGACCTTGATAACCTAATCAATTCATCATCACTTCATATTGTATCACTGAGACATGGTCGGTCTAAACCAGCTGAGAGGTTCAGGGAGATATTGCGTCCATATTTATATGGCCTTGACCTTTGACCTTTCTGACCTAATCAGTTCATCATCCCTTCATACTGGATCGTTGACAAAAGACTGGTCAAAATCCGTCAAGAGGGTTCAGGAGGTATGGTGTCCACAACCGTATGACTTTGACTGCTTTGAACCCTTGACCTTTCTGGATCTAATCAATTTGTTGTCCCTTCACTACTGAGGCACTGACAGAATTTGGTCAGAAATAGCTTCAGAGGGTTTCCAGGAGGATATCGCGCCCACAGTGATAAGCTTAGTCGACCTCTTATACTCCTTGACCTTTGATCCCTTGACCTAGCTGACCTAATCAGTTCATCTCCTTATACTGCATCACCGACAAAAGTTTGGTGGGAAATCAGTTGATGGGTTCAGGCGATATCACGCCCACAAGAGCATTTAAGATTCAATTTGACCCACGTACGCACGGATGAACAGACCAGTCGCTTAACGCCTCCTTCACCATTAGTGGAGGCGGAGGCAAAAAAATGACCTTGCTTTCCTAAAAACTGCATTGACTAGGGTAAACTTAATGAAATTCTGGACGTTAAATTCAGCCATCATTAGCCCCCTCACCAACCAGGGGTTTTCCTAAAAGGTGAATAAAAATTGCCTGCTGATAAAATGAGCAAGAAGTAAAATCGGACTACTCTCATTTGAAGAAAATCGTCGGGTGTTAGCTTCCTCTGACTTTAGCCTCTCCAGTTCGATGACGTGTTTCGTAATCATTTCTCACTACCACCAGAAGGTATTTGCTAAGCTTAGAAAAGATCCCTAATAGTGAAAGGGGTTAATCAAGGCCATAAAGAGTACAGTACTTCATACTTTACAACAAAAAGGAGATGAATTGGGTCTTGCCACACACCTTCAGCAGACATAGTTATACAGTCACTAGTTACGAAATTCTGTAGATTGCAGTTATTAAAAAAGGGTGGGGGAGGTGCTCTTGCCGCACACCCCTATACAGGAAAACAGAGATGGAGTAACATATAGTTAGAAGATACAGTATATTCTATCTGAATTCGTGAGATATATCAATATAGGAGAGGAAAGTATCACTAGGGCTGTATAGAAGGATAAGCCCTATCCCCTCCAGTGTCCAGTAGTTTTATGTAAAATGGACAAAATCGTCTAAAGATTGGAAGGAATAAAATAACAAAATGAAAAATGTACAGGAAAGGGTTAAGAAGGTTGACCAGTATTACCAGTTCCTAGTGTCCATTGTCCGATGTTTGTGTCTGGAATTATCTAAAGACGAGAAGCACGAGAGAAAACGTGACCATTAGAGCGGTCACTAGCTTGCCTCAGAATCACAATACATACAAGTATTTATTTTCTTGTACCCTTCCTCCTTGCCCTTCAGGGTTTCCCGGAATGCTGGGCTTGTATTGAATCGTGAGAAAAAAAATAAAAAAAAAGATCTAAAAATCAAACAAAGAGTACGCATAAGTGAAATGAACTGAAATGTTTATTGTTAAAAGGCATACAAAGTAAATAAAAATAAGAGGAGTGTTGAGTCTTTGCCACACACCTCCTTCAGTAACTATATACTGCGAGTCAGTGAAAGTACAGTATCTAATACAGCTCCTATAATTCGTGTACCGTTGCTTGTTTTTCCAACACTGATCTCATTTGGTATAACCATGTGGACTTTAATACAACACCCATCTCAGCAAAAAGATTGGTTTTGTTCACGAAGCAGTGTCTTACGGAGATAAGTTTAATATTTTCACCCCATTCCATTAGCTGCCTACTGGTGGCAATCGAACACGTGTCAGTTTTAAATCTAGGATGATGGTTAGATAAAGTGTAAGTAGAATACAGTCTCGTTAGTTCTTGCAAGACTGCCTTCATGCCACGTTTGTCTATGTCTTGAACGTCATTGTGCCTTAGGGATGCTGGAGAATGGCATGGCACAACATTGAGGTAGCCCGTAGAATGGGGTGCCATCATTCCGCGATTGTCAGAGCTCACCCTGAGGCATCGTAAAACAGCAGAGCTGGACAATCGACTGCGTCTTGGAAGATATATGTCGACAGGCTGTCAAGATCAGCACATCCGGATGCTGCATCTCCCGGGACAGATTTCGGTCCGGCAGTGTAAACAAAACAGACGACAACTAATCTGAGCAGAGAAGAAGAATGGGAGAGGCTTTCACACTACACGCTACGTGAAC
>NW_027643242.1:0-4995 GCF_032717465.1 Coenobita brevimanus | reverse complement strand
CTCCTATTTCATAAAATTCACAAAAATTTTTATATACAGCATTTAAATCTTGTCCTCTCAGCTCATTTTCCCAGTCAACTTCTAAGAAATACTTCTTTAGGTCTTGATAATTTCCCTTTTTATAGTTTAGTCTCTTTTTGTAACTGTCATTGCTGTTTACTATGTCATATGCTATCCTGAAGTTATAATTTAGTACTGCATGATCGCTTTTGCCGAGTGGAGGGTGATATATTAAACTGTCAATGTCATTTTCTTGCCTAGTAAATATTAGATCTAGCACTGAAGGTACATCAAGTCCTCTTTTTCTAGTGGTTTCCCTCACATGTTGCGTTAAGAAAAACTCTTGTACGAGATCCAGGAGCTTTTGGTCCCAACAGCTTTCTTGGCTATTTATATCTAGAGTATTCCAATTTATATTTGTATTGAAATCCCCAGTTAGTATAATTCTTTCCGATTTCTCTTCCATTTTATGTAGCAAGGATCTTATACTCTGAATCGTACTCTCTGCCAGGTCCTCATATTCGTCTCTTTCCCATGTGTTTGATCTGGGTGGCATATACAAATTGGCTACAATTACTTTACCTTCAGATGTGTCGATCTCTACTGCAATCAGTTCTACTTGTGATGGTATATCTAGGTTTATTTCCTTGACTTTTAGATTTTTCTTAGTTAATATTATAATTCCTCCTCCTTTTTTTAAGTTTCTGTCTCTTCTCCATATATTGTATTCCTCTAAGTTTAATATGTCATTGGATATCCTTGGTGTTAATTTTGTCTCAGTTAGGCATATTATTTGTGGTTCATTTTCTCTGACATAATCATTCATCTCTAGTAATTTAGATACCATTCCATCCACATTTGAGTACATCAATTTTATCATCTTGTTTATATACTTGTCATGACATGGTTCTACTACCTTCCTCCTTTTTCTTCCATCCTGTTTGTGTACCACTTTCGTACCTGCAACCCTATTACTTTGTAAAAAAATTTCTTCTTGTCCTCTTCTGATCTTCCCTCATTTTTTGTTTTTGCTTCCTCCCTTTTCTCTTTCAGTAATTCCAGTTCCTCTTGTGTTAGGCATCTTTTTATCCATACATTTTTGAACTCCTCTTTTTCCATAAGATTCTTTGCATTTTTTAGTATCTCTTCCACAGTGTTTACACTCTGGAAAGTCAACTTTAGAGGTCTTGTCTTGCTTTTCTCGTATTTCCCTAACCTTTTGTGTTCCTCTATGTCTTTACCACAGATTTCCTCTGATACTTCTTTTAGTAAGCTCATTACATTTGCCATCTCCTTTTTGTCTCTAGTGATTTTGTTTTTAATTTCTTCCTCTTCTATACCAGTGATTACTATTGATTTATTTATTTCTACTGAATCTCTGACTAACTTTGGATTGTTTTGGATTATTCTTTTCACTTCCTTTTTAATGTTTTTTTCCTCCACCCTTGTTTCTAAGTCTTTCTTTACTTTCACCATTTCAGCATACGTGGTTTCTACATCATTTTTGTAGCTTTGCACAGCTTCATTCACCTGTGTTATCTTCTCCTCAATATCACTGCTCTGGTCCATAAGACTGCTTGCTTGTCTAATTGTCTCTGTGTCATTTTTTAACTCTTCCATAACACTCTCGTGATTAACTACTGTACTTCCCATTTCACTCACTTTCTTCCTAAGGGTATTCAATTCCACTGTTAGTTCACTGATGGTTGTGTCTTTCTTATTGGCCTCCCTTCCCAGTTTTTCTATCTCTTCCTTTTGCAAGTGCATTTGCTTCTTTATTTCATCCATTTCATTTTTGAAAGCCATTTCTAGTTTGTGTACACGTTCAACCAGTCTATTGTGAGTCTCCACTTCAACCAGTTCTTGGCAGAAATCATCATTTTGCTTTTTACTTTTATCCCTTTTCTTTTCCAAATTTGTTTTACTGAAGTATGTATCCATTTTGTAATACTAAATGAGGAGTAAGCACTTACACTTTCCGCGTGTTGCCGTAGTATAAACAAACCCAGCTGACTCAACGCATCGTGGTTCTTTGTTGTTTGATCAGTCTTATTTAAACTTACTATTTCTTTTCCTTTCAATAATGAAAAATAATTTAGTCTAACCTGGTACAGAGCTTGCGTGTGTGTGTGTGTGTGAGAGAGAGAGAGAGAGAGAGAGAGAGAGAGAGAGAGAGAGATGGGGAGACAAGTGTGGATGAGTTTGAGCGATTGTGTGTGTGTGTGTGTGTGCTTACCTAACTGTATCTTAACAGGAATGAGTGAACCTCGTACTGTCCCGTGTATTAAATCACTTATCATACATACCCTTAAATTTATGAATTGTTTTGGCACAAACTGTTTCATTCTGTAGTCTATCCCACTGATCAATTGCACTATCTGGGAACTGAATTTCCTTACGTCTTTATCACCTCTCTTTTTATGCATTTTTTTGCAGTGTCCTCTTGCTGATGCTTCCCCATAGGTTGTATAATAATTTATGTCTATTATCTCTTTCCCTGAGACACATTTATATACCATAATCATGTCTCCTCTTTTCCATCTCTCCTGTAATGTTGGTAAATTCAATTCTTCTAGTCTTTCTTCGTAGCTTAGACCCCTTAAGCTTGGTACCTATCTTGTAGCGGCCCTTCGAACTTTTTCAATGTTATCTATGTGTTTCTTGAGATAAGGATTCCCGACTACTGATGCATACTCCAGGGTTGGTCTGATGATTGATGTTATTATCTTTCTCAGCATGTCTTCATTCATGTATGTGAATGCTATTCTCCTATTAGCAAGCAGTGTCTACATGTTCCGTACCTTCTCACTGATGTGGTCAGCCTGTGATAGTCCTTCAGTGATAATCACTCCTAGGTCCTTGTCTCTTTCTGATATGTGTAGGGTTTTACTTTCTAACTTATAATCCCAATCTAGTCTTTTTCCACATTTACCAAACTTAATTACATGACATTTGTCCACACTGAATTCCATTTGCCATTTATCACTCCATTCATGAAGATTATTTAATTCTTCTTGTAGGTGTCTGCAAGAGTCTGTGTTAGTAATTCTCCTTTGTATTTCTGCATCATCAGCAAACATATTTAGATAGCTTTCATTTCCAGTGTTACTATCTGTGTCATTTATATACACTAAAAACATAATTGATGCCAGCACTGAGCCCTGTGGAACCCAGCTAGTCACTTTCCTCCATGATGAGTAACTTCCCCTTAGTACTGTTCTCATTTCATTTCTGAGAAAATCCTGCATCCAACATTACAGGTTGTCTTGGATTCTTCCTTGATGGTACAGTTTCCATAAATGTCTTTGGTGTGGTACTCTGTCAAAGGCTTTCATGAAATCTAGATTGATACTGTCCACCCATCCTTCTTTTTTTCTGTAATGTTTCTGTAACTCTATCATAGTAGCATAACAGCTTAGTAACGCATGATTATCACTTTCTAAAACGAAACTGCCTTTCTGTTGTCATAGTGTTATTCTAGATGGTTTACCCAAACTTTTATTATCAGCTTCTCTAGTATCTTATTTTCAACTTTCAACACTGGTCAGTAGTTGAGCGGATTTTGTCTATTCCCTTTCTTGAATAGCGAAACAATGTTTGCTTTCTTCCAAATATCATGTAGTTTACCTTGACCTAAGGATTCCTTGAATTAAGTATAATGGTGTCCTTAACTCCTTTGCACATTCATGTAGCACCCAACATGAAATTTCGTCAGGATCATTTGCTTTTCCTTTGTCTAATTTCGTGTGTGTGTGTGTGTGTGTGTGTGTGTTCAGAGAGAGAGAGAGAGAGAGAGATTTGGGGCATGGAGTGAATGCCTGTGTGTGTGTGTGTGTGTGTGTGTGTGTGTGTGTGTGTGTGTGTGTGTGTGTGTGTGTCTGGGCAAAGGCTTAACCGTTCGTACCTTGAGGTTCAGCAGTCGTCTTACGGGCCATACACCTCCAGGTATCATCAATTCGGCACTTACACCCACCGTCCACACTGAATATATGGTAGGACTTTCATATAAAGGTGTTGTATCGGTGTTAGAGAGGGTGGCTTTATGGCATGTTGGCTGATGTTTGGTAGATTAGTGGTCAAACAGAATTTGAAATTGTTTCCCGCGAGATTCTTTGCAAACAGCTACGAAACCCAGTCATTTTCTCAAAACTCTTATGTTTGAAGATATCACACAACTGTATGTGTAATGAATAACTTCGCATAAATGGTTACGAGATGTCACAAAACATGACCACAAGAACTTCACCAAAATTTGTAGGAATATTAAAGCTCTCGTCATCTTATTATTTCCTAGACATCTGTGTGTGTGTGTGTGTGTGTGTGTGTGTGTGACTAGTCAGACAGATCAAGAAGGGAAAGCCTTGATCGATAAATTATGAAGGAAGCAATAATAGATCTCACCTAGTAAACCCTCTCAGGGTCACTCACGCGATTCACGTTTCATCTGGATTGTTCTAAAGATGTTCAGTCACGCGAATCGCGTTTCTAAGCACAAAAAAAAATCACCAAAACTTAAGTTTCTGGCAGGTGTGATGTGAAAGGTAATGATGCCAAGGAACAAGGGATGTCACTGAACAGGTACTGTACCTTGGTCTGACATTTAGTGATAAATTATACTTTATGTAAAATATACGTGAACTGTGCCATACACACTCACACACACACTACCACACTTACACACACACTAACACAGACACACACACACACTCACACACACACTAACACACACACCAACACAGACACTCACACACACACTCACACACACTACCACACTTACACACACACTAACACAGACACACACACACACACACACACACTTACACTTACACACACACTAATACAGACACTCACACACACACTCACACATGTACACACACACTAACACAGACACACACACACACACACACACTACCACACTTACACACACACACTAACACAGATACACACACACACACACACACACACACACACACACACACACTACATACCTCCTCA
>NW_027643241.1:0-52630 GCF_032717465.1 Coenobita brevimanus | reverse complement strand
TTAAATTTATTGATTACAAAAAATAAATTTAACGTTACAATTCAAATCAAATCAATGAGACGCACTCACTCACTCACACAAAAGCTAAATACTTACGCCTAGGAAAAACACCTTAACTAAGCTCTTGTTGATTTGATTTGAATTGTAACGTTAAATTTATTTTTGTAATCAATAAATTTAACAGTTCCTTTCTTGAGCTCAGTGTAAAGTAAAATCTTGTTTCATTTAATCCAAATTAAACTTATTTTCCATATAGCTCCTAGCTTGCATAAACGTTTGCTTTCATAACTGGTACTTAGACCAGTCTTGTTGTATTAACTTAAAATCCGTTGTGCCATAGGAGTTAAGCATCGGCAAGAACCTGATGTTATTATTATTAGTATTAGTTATTTATTGTCAGGGGTGAAGTAACTTTCTCCAGAGGCTAACAGTACTAATTCAGCATTCGTGAGTAATTAGTCTCTGCTGTGTACTGTTGAGAAAGTTTATAAATTCTCGTTCTCAGAGAATCGTAGCAAGTCAATGATAAAGTGTCGTTTAGCTTGGCGTAGCAAGACAATCATTGTCCTTGCTCTTCAATATTATTGAATATTAATATCAATTTAAATAACATTTAACCATTTATATCAAAATTACCGTGATATTGCAAAAACCCCGTGACAATTGGCGACCTCATTCCAGGATATTAACTCCTAGCTCTAAAAGCTATTCACGAGATAGTGCTCACTCATTCATATTTAGGTATTTATCATTAAAGTTTATAGGCACAAGCTTATTGGTGTTTACCGTTAATTTAGCAAGTGAATTTTTGCTTTATTAATCAATAGAGTACCTAACTCCTAGTTTATTCTTGGTAACGCCAGACGATTTTATTCGCTCCTGGGTGGCCGCCGTACCCATTGTGTTTATTATTGAGTTCTTCCCAGTTATTTGCGCATTTTTGCTTTAATTTTTTTTGCCAGTTAACTAGATAAGACTGGTCACCACTCGCTTGTGTCTGTACTCTTTACCTGTGTTTATTAGTATTCGTCGCTAAGCAGTCAGTACTCAATTTCGGTTTGCTTAATAAATTAGCGCCATGGCAGCCAGTGCTTATGTACAGGAAACCAAAGATATGAGTCTCACTGACCAAGAGAAAATACAGAGACCCGTTCTCTCACGGTTTAATTACGAGCAAGAACGTGAAGAAAGACGCTCGTGAACGTGAGCGAGAACAACGCGAATACGAGCGAGAACAGCGCGAATATGAGCGAGAACAGCGCGAATATGAGCGACAACAGCGCGAACACGAGCTAGTACAAGAGCGAGAACAGCGCGAATACGAGCGTGAACAACGAGACAAAGAACGAGAACATGAACTTGAAGTGCTGAAGCTCAAGCGAGATTCCTTGGCTTCAGACACGTCTGGTGCAGTTGGTCCTAGCTCCACGAGCGTTCTCCCTGCACATGTCCTGGCGACCCCACGCATCAAGCTTCCTTCATACAAGGAAAGCGAGCGAATCGAGCCGTACATAGCTCGTTTTGAGGACATGGCAGACATGTATCCAGCTGGATGAGGCAGCTAAGCGGCTTCAGTTTCTTAGCCTATTTGAGGGCCCTGCCCTCGATATTCTCCACCAGAACTCGTGGAGACAATCTCACATATGAGATGATGAAAGCTGCACTCATTAAGGCGTATGGTCTCACAGTAGGCGACGCCAAAAGTTCAGTTCATGCGAGCTCGTCTCCAAGACAAGGAGACAGCTGTTCAGTTCCTTGATCGTCTCGCAGCTTACTTAAATGAGTGGATGGAGAAAGATGAAACTCCTTCCACGCGTGAGGGGATAATTGACCTTATGCCAGAAGTACACAGCTAAAGAGGTCGTGGCCTGCTGAGCTCATAGCACAGCTTAAGATCTGCCAGGTGAAGAAGATGCCAGCCAAATGGCAGAAAAGGCTGATGCATTCTTTACTGCATACGGGTATCAAACTCGTAAGCAAAACACCTGGAACAGAAAAGCTGATAAGTCTGGGAAGTCGTCTCAGACTGAACCCCAGCAACAGGGCCATTCTCAGAGTAATGGCCAAGGAGGTCCAAAACCACAGTGGAAGGACCAGAGACCAAAACACTCAGAAACCTGAGTGGAAGAGGTACAACAAGTACCCTAACCAGCGGCAGTATCAGCCCACTTAACCGACCGATGGGACAAACTTTTTCACCACCAGCTCAAAAGAGGCAGGAAGCGAATGCAGCCTTCATTCCTCAGCAGCAGCCTGGTGGTCACGTCCCTACCAGTGTGCGTTGCTTCCCCACAGTTCACCAGTCCCACAGTGACTGGTGAACCCCACTCCACAGATGTGTGTTCCATCTTATAACTCATAAGGCACAATGTTTGCCACATCAGTTCAGTAGCCTCATGAGTGGCTGGCTGTTTCCTCCACAGGCCCCACCACAGGTGACAGTACCTTCCGCTTGTTCAGCCAGGGTTTTGTGGGAGGGATTCCTAATGAAGGTCCTGAGAGATAATGGTTCCCTCAGGTTGCTCTGTTAAGCAGAGTTTAGTTCGGCCTGAGCAGTATACAGGTCGACAGATCCATGCAAAGCTTATTGATGGATCAGTGAGATTGTTCCCTGAGGCATGTATCCAGGTGGCATCTCCATTTTATACCCATGACACTTGCAGTTGTCATGCCAGAACGCTGTTGAACTCATCATTGGAAATATTAATGGAGTCAAGGATAGTTGCTCCGATGGCGCTACTCAGACTTCGGCTGCTGCGGTAACACAAGCCATGACTGAGGCTCCAGACTGTGTCACCCCAGTGATCATTGAATCGCCGCAAGATCTGATGTGTAGTCAACTTGTTGTACAAGAACAACATTCTGACCTGACACTTGCTGCCGTGCGAGACAAACAAAGAGATTGAGTGATAAAGTATTCACTGGGAGGTCGAGAGCCAAGTTCCTTTGTAAACAAGGACGGCTCTGCAATGAAGTCTGGGCTTTTGAGGGCGAGGCTGGAAGCTGCAGTTTGTCGTTCCCGCCAAGTACCGCCTAGCAGTGTTACAATGGGGTCATTGTTCAGCCTCCAGGTCACATGGGCAAAAGGAAGACCCAGGGCCGTATCCGAGCTGACTTTTTCTGGCCCAGGAATAGGACAGGACATAGATAGTTTTGTCTGTTCTTGCAGTGTGTGCCAAAGTATCACCACTAATCAGGGACATGCCCTTCCTGTGCCATTTGTAACTACACCTGTAATCCTCTGAGTCAGTTGAGAGACAGGGTAGTGGTGAAGTGGGTGCCAGACCTGACGTCTCGCCCATTGGCCCCACAGGACACATTGTGTGTCAGGGCCAGTACATACATATTATGTACTGTAGGTTAAGGGGGAAGTGAGAATTCCGCAGAGGCGACTTGAGGCTATGGAAGACCCAAGTTTGCACAAGGATTCTCAGCTACCCGATACTAATATAAGTACTGTAGGTTAAGGGGGAAGTTCGAGAGAGAACTCCGCATAGGCGACTTGAGGCTATGGAAGACCCAAGTTTGCACAAGGATTCTCAACTTCCCGATACTAATATAAGTATTGTAGGTTAAGGGGAAAGTTCGAGGAAAGAACTCCGCATGAGGCGACTTGAGGCTATGGAAGGCCGAGAGTTTGCACAAGGATTCTCAGCTCCCCGATACTAATATAAGTATTTGTAGGTTAAGGGGAAGTGAGAACTCCGCAGGAGGCGACAGAGGCTATGGAAGACCCAAGTTTGCACAAGGATTCTCAGCTCCCGATACCTAACCTATAAGTACTGTAGGTTAAGGGGGAAGTTCGAGAGAGAACTCCGCATGAGGCGACTTGAGGCTATGGAAGAACCAAGTTTGCACAAGGATTCTCAGCTCCCCGATACTAATATAAGTACTGTAGGTTAAGGGGGAAGTTAGAGAGGGAACTCCGCATAAGGCGATTTGAGGCAATGGAGAGACCCAGAGTTTGCACAAGGATTCTCAGCTCCCCAGATACTAATATAAGTATTGTAGGTTAAGGGGAAGTGAGAAGTCCGCAGGAGGCGACGCAGAGGCTATAGAAGACCCAAGTTTGCACAAGGATTCAATACTCCCGATTTGATATAAGAACTGTAGGGTTAAGGCACAAACGGTTGAGAGAACCCGTGTGTGGACTTCGAGGCTATGGAAGACCCGAGTTTGCACAAGGATTCTCAACTTGCTGA
This sequence comes from Coenobita brevimanus, assembly GCF_032717465.1. Taxonomy (NCBI): domain Eukaryota; kingdom Metazoa; phylum Arthropoda; class Malacostraca; order Decapoda; family Coenobitidae; genus Coenobita; species Coenobita brevimanus. The sequence continues at coordinate 48,428 of NW_027643241.1, read as the reverse complement.
CACTAAGTCGTAGGTTAAGAGAGAGAACTCCGCAAAGGCGATTTGAGGCTATGGAAGACCCAAGTTTGCACAAGGATTCTCAGCTCCCCGATACATAAGTAATAAGGCACAGGTTGAGGACCCCGAGGCTATCAAATTTGCAATAGCGATTCTCCACTTGCTGTACTTTTCGTATGGCGACCTCGAGTGTACTGATTGCTAGGCAGAGAGAGAGAGTAATTGTAACGTAATAAGAATTTTGTCTCATTGACATTTTTGATGCTCCACCTCAATTGGTTTTGCAGGTTCAGCAATGGGTGTAGCAGTTTTGCTGTGCGGACCAGCTGATCGTCTGCCGCACGCTGCCGCCTCTTCTCCTCTGCCTTCGTCGTTGCCATGTTATTATTTACTATGTCCATTTTACACGTAGGTACAGTTACACTACAACTGTCACACCTACACCGTGTATTACATACACCACGCTACACAACAATTAGTTGTCAGTGTAAAAAAATGTAGCGACTTTTCACTCAGTTTGACCTGAGTACAGGATTTTTCACCGATCGTCACGGAGTTTTTCCCTCAAGCACTTCTATTAACGTAAATACCAGGTTTTTTCGCTCACTGGCGACTGCGACTTTCTCCTGTAGCAGGATAGCACACACACCACAGTGTGAATCTTGTGCGAATGACTTAGGATGTGTACATATATATATATATATCCACAAATTTTTTCCCATAAGGAAAAAATTTAACTTTGTGGGGCAGCCAATGTCACGAGAATCAGTTCGCGACATTTCCCTTTTGTGAGAAACCATGAACTATTAGTGGAAAACTCACTGTGTATCACTCAGCTAACCGTTTCTCCCTCCATTCCCGGAGTATACTTTTCAAAACATTCGTCACTTTCAAAAGTGACCGATTTAATGCACGTCACTAAGTGCTGTACTGAGCGATTCTAATTGTTTCTTTATCGTTCGCCTCTGCTTGCCTAAACCGTTAGCCACGCCTTCCGGTGGCTTGTGCGTCTTGCCCATATAATGTATTTGAATTCAGTCGAGTGTTTGCTGTGACGGAGAGAGGTCCTGTGCTCCAGAAGTGAGAGTAGAGAGAGGTCAGCTATAGTACCAGACTCCGCTTGACACAGCCCCCAGACTCCCATTCTAGATTTGGGTGATACACAGCATTCATCGACCAGTATTTCCTTTTGTATAATCCTAGTTTTAAGAGCTTAGTTAAGGTGTTTTTCCTAGGCGTAAGTATTTAGCTTTTGTGAGTGAGTGAGTGCGTCTCATTTAATTTGATTTGAATTGTAACGTTAAATTTATTTTTTGTGATTAATAAATTTAACAGTTCCTTTCTTGAGCTCATTGTAAAGTAAAATCTTGTTTCATTTAATCCAAATTAAAGCTTATTTTCCATATAGCTCCTAGCTTGCATAAACGTTTGCCTTCATAACTGGTACTTAGACCAGTCTTGTTGTAATAACTTAAAATCCGTTGTGCCATAGGAGTTAAGCATCGGCAAGAACCTGATGTTAATTATTAGTTATTTATTGTCAGGGGTGAAGTAACTTTCTCCAGAGGCTAACAGTACTAATTCAGCATTTGTGAGTAATTAGTCTCTGCTGTGTACTGTTGAGAAAGTTTATAAATTCTCGTTCTTAGAGAATCGTAGCAAGTCAGCGTAAAGTAATCGTTGCTTGATGTGGCAAGACAATCATTGTCCTTGCTCTTCAATATTATTGAATATTAATATCAATTTAAATAACATTTAACCATTTATATCAAAATTACCGTGATATTATAAAAACCCCGTGACAATTGGCGACCTCATTCCAGGATATTAACTCCTGGCTCTAAAGCTATTCACGAGATAGTGCTCACTCATTCATATTTAGGTATTTATCATTAAAGTTTATAGGCACAAGCTTACTGGTGTTTACCGTTAATTTAGCAAGTGAATTTTTGCTTTATTAATCAATGAATTACCTAACTCTAGTCTATTCTTGGTAACGCCAGACGATTTGTCGGCTCCTGGGTAATATTGTGCCCATTGAGAGTTCTTAGTTATTCGCATTTTTGCTTTAATTTTTGCCAGTTAACTAGATGAGACTGGTCACCACTGGCTTGTGTCTGTACTCTTTACCTGTGTTTATTAGTATTCGTCGCTAAGCAGTCAGTACTTTCAATTTCGGTTTGCTTAATAAATTAGCGCCATGGCAGCCAGTGCTTATGTACAGGAAGCCAAAGATATGGGTCTCACTGACCCAGAGAAAATACAGAGTTACGTTCTCTCACGGTTTAATTACGAGCAAGAACGTAGAGAAAGACTGGCTCGTGAACGTGAGCGAGAACAACGCGAATACGAGCGAGAACAGCGCGAATATGAGCGAGAACAGCGCGAATATGAGCGACAACAGCGCGAACACGAGCTAGTACAAGAGCGAGAACAGCGCGAATATGAGCGTGAACAGCTGAGACAAAGAACAGAGAACATGAACTTGAAGTGCTGAAGCTCAAGCAAAGTTCTTTGACTTCAGACACGTCTGGTGCAGTTGGTCCTAGCTCCACGAGCGTTCTCCCTGCACATGTCCTGGCGATTACACGCATCAAGCTTCCTTCATACAAGGAAGGTGAGCGAATCGAGCCGTACATAGCTCGTTTTGAGGACATGGCAGACATGAATCAACTGGATGAGGCAGCTAAGCGGCTTCAGTTTCTTAGCCTATTTGAGGGCCCTCCCCTCGATATTCTCCACAGAATTCGTGGAGACAATCTCACATATGAGATGATGAAAGCTGCACTCATTAAGACGTATGGTCTCACAGTAGACGACGCCAAAGTTCAGTTCATGCGAGCTCGTCTCCAAGACAAGGAGACAGCTGTTCAACCAGATCATTTCACAGCTTACTTAAATGAGTGGATGGAGAAAGATGAAACTCCTTCCACGCGTGAGGGGATAATTGACCTTATGCTGCGTACACAGCTGAATGAGGTCGTTACCACCCAGGCTCATAGCACTGACTTAAGATCTATAGAGTGAAAGATGCCAGCCAAATAAGAAAAGGCTGATGCATTCTTTACTGCATACGGGTATCAAACTCGTAAGCAAAACACCTGGAACAGAAAAGCTGATAAGTCTGGGAAGTCGTCTCAGACTGAACCCCAGCAACAGGACCATTCTCAGAGTAATGGCCAAGGTCCAAAACCGCAGTGGAAGGACCAGGGGCAAAACACTCAGAAACCTGAGTGAGAAGAGGAGTACAACAAGTACCCTAACCAGCAGCAGTATCAGCCACGCAACCGACCGATGGGACAAACTTTTTCACCACCAGCTCAAAAGAGGCAGGAAGCGAATGCAGCCTTCATTCCTCAGCAGCAGCCTGGTGGTCACGTCCCTACCAGTGTGGGTACTTCCCCACAGTTCACTAGTCCCACAGTGACAGTGAACCCCCCCCTCCACAGATGGCCATTGTGCCATCTTATAACTCATAAGGCACAATGTTTGCCACATCAATTCAGCAGCCTCATGAGTGGCTGGCTAAGCTTCCTCCACAGGCCCCTGCATAGGTGACAGTACCTTCCTTGTTCAGCCAGGGTTTGTGGGAGGGATTCCTGTGAAGGTCCTGAGAGATAATGGTTCCTCAGGTTGCTCTATTAAGCAGAGTTTAGTTCGGCCTGAGCAGGCATACAGGTCGACAGATCCATGCAAAGCTTATTGATGGATCAGTGAGATTGTTCCCTGAGGCATGTATCCGAGTGGCATCTCCATTTTATACTGGTATGACACTTGCAGTTGTCATGCCAGAACCTTTTATTGAACTCATCATTGGAAATATTAATGGAGTCAAGGATAGTTGCTCCGATGGCCTTCCTCGAACTTCGGCTGCTGCGGCAACACGAGCCATGACTGAGGCTCCAGGCCTGTCACCCCCAGTGATCATTGAATCGCAGCAAGATCTGATGTGTAGTCAACTTGTTGTACAAGAACAACATTCTGACCCGACCCACTTGCTACCAGTGCATGGAACAAACAAAGAGGTCGAGTGATAAAGTATTCACGGGGAGGTCGAGCCAGAGTTCCTTATTAAACAAGGACGGCTCTACCGTGAGTCACGAACATTTACCGAGGGCGAGGCTCGACTGCAGTTTGTCGTTCCCGCCAAGTACCGCCTAGCAGTGTTACAATGGGGTCATTGTTCAACCTCCAAGGTCACATGGGCAAAAGGAAGACCCAGGGCCGTATCCGAGGCTGACTTTTTCTGGCCAGGGATGGGACGGGACATAGATAGTTTTGTCCTGTTCTTGCAGTGTGTGCCAAAGTATCACCACTAATCAGGGACATGCCCTTCCCTGTACCATTTGTAACTACACCTGTAATCTCTGAGTCAGTTGAGAGGCAGGGTGAGTGGTGAAGTGGGTGCAGACCTGACGTCTCGCCCATTGGCCTGACTGGGACACATTATGTCCAGGGCCTGTACATACATATTATGTACTGTAGGTTAAGGGGAAGTGAGAATTCCGCAGAGGCGACTTGAGGCTATGGAAGACCCAAGTTTTCTGGATTCTCAGCTTCCCGTACTAATATAAGTACTGTAGGTTAGGGGGGAAGTTCGAGAGAGAACTCCCGCAAAGGCGACTTGAGGTTATGGAAGACCCAAGTTTGCACAAGGATTCTCAACTTCCCGATACTAATATAAGTACTGTAGGTTAAGGGGGAAGTTCGAGAAAGAACTCCCGCAGAGGCGACTTGAGGCTATGGAAGACCCGAGTTTGCACAAGGATTCTCAGCTCCCCGATACTAATATAAATATTGTAGGTTAAGGGAGAAGTGAGAACTCCGCTTTAGGGGCGACTTGAGGCTATGGAAGACCCAAGTTTGCACAAGGATTCTCAGCTCCCGATACTAATATAAGTACTGTAGGTTAAGGGGGAAGTTCGAGAGAGGAACTCCGCAGAGGCGACTTGAGGCTATGGAAGACCCAAGTTTGCACAAGGATTCTCAGCTCCCCGATACTAATATAAGTACTGTAGGTTAAGGGGGAAGTTAGAGGAGAGAACTCCGCAAAGAGCGATTTGAGGCAATGGAAGACCCAAGTTTGCACAAGGATTCTCGGCTCCCCACGATACTAATATAAGTATTGTAGGTTAAGGGGGAAGTGAGAACTCCGCAGAGGCGACGAGAATGGAGACCCAAGTTTGCACAAAGTTCTCGGCTCCCCGATACTAATATAAATGCACAGCAGGTTAAGGGGAAGTTCAGAGAGAGAACTCCGCAGAGGCGACTTGAGGTATAGGTAAGTTTGCACAAAGGATTCTCAGCTCCCCGATACTAATATAAGTACTGTAGTTGGGGGGAAGTAAGAGAGACTCATAAGGCGATTTGAGGCTATGGAAGACCCAAGTTTGCACAAGGATTCTCAGCTCCCCGATACTAATATAAGTATTGTAGGTTAAGGCTGGGTTGAGGACCAGTGTATTGGATTCAGAGGCTATGGAAGACCCGAGTTTGCACAAGGATTCTCAGCTTGCTGACACTATTCGTGTGCTAAAATTAATGGCGACCTCGAGTGTACTTTTCGTAGCATGTACTGATTGCTAGGCAGAGAGAGTAATTGTAACATAATAAGAATTTTGTCTCGGTGACATTTTTGATGCTCCACCTCAATTGGTTTTGCAGGTTCAGCAATGGGTGTATCAGTTTTGCTGTCGCGGACCAATGATCGTCTGCCGCTGCACGCTGCCGCTTCTTCTCCTCTGCCCTTGTCGTTGCCATATTTATTATTTACTATGTTATTTTACACGTAGGTACAGTTACGCACTACAACTGTCACACCTACACCATTAGTATTACATACACCACGCTACACAACAATTAGTTGTCAGTGTAAATGTATCGACTTGCTAGCTCAGTTTGACCTGAGTACAGGATTTTCACCGATAAAATACGGAGGTTTTCCCTCAAGCTTGCTTCCTATTAACGTAAATACGAGGTTTTTTCGCTCACTGGCGACTGCGACTTTCTCCTGTAGCAGGATAGCACACACACCACAGTGTGAATCTTGTGCAGAATGACTTGGGATGTGTACATATATATATATATATCCACAAATTTTTTCCCATAAGGAAAAATTTAACTTTGTAAGGGCGTAATGTCACGAATCAATTCGCGACATTTCCCTTTTGTGAGGAAGCCATGAACTATTAGTGGAAAACTCACTGTGTACAGCTCAGCTAACCATTTCTCACTCCATTTCGGAGTATACTTTTCAAAACATTCGTCACTTTCAAAAAAGTGACCGATTTAATACACGTCACTAAGTGCTCTACTGAAGCGATACAATTGTTTCTTTGTGGTTCGCATCTGCTTGCCTAAACCGTTAGCCATTTTCCGGTGGCTCGTGCGTCCTACTCACTCATTATTTGAATTCCAATCTAGTGTTTGCTGTGACGGAGAGGTCCTGTGCTACAGAAGTGAGAGTAGAGGTCAGCTAGTACCCAGACTCCAGCTTGACACAGCCCCCAGACTCCCATCCACAATTTGGGTAATCCCACAGCATTCATCGACAGGGTATTTCCTTTTGTATAATCCTAGTTTTAAGAGCTTAGTTAAGGTGTTTTTCCTAAGTAAGTATTTAGCTTTTGTGTGAGTGAGTGAGTGCGTCTCATTCGTTTGATTTGAATTGTAACGTTAAATTTATTTTTTGTAATCAATAAATTTAACAGTTCCCTTTCTTGAGCTCAGTGTAAAGTAAAATCTTGTTTCATTTAATCCAAATTAAGCTTATTTTCCATATAGCTCCTAGCTTGCATAAACGTTTGCCTTCATAACTGGTACTTAGACCAGTCTTGTTGTAATAACTTAAAATCCGTTGTGCCATAGGAGTTAAGCATCAGCAAGAACCTGATGTTAGTATTGATTATTTATTGTCAGGGGTGAAGAAACTTTCTCCAGAGGCTAACAGTACTAATTCAGCATTTGTGAGTAAGTAGTCTCTGCTGTGTACTGTTGAGAAAGTTTATAAACTCTCGTTCTTCGAGAATCGTAGCAAGTCAGCGTAAAGTAATCGTTGCTTGACGTAGCAAGACAATCATTGTCCTTGCTCTTCAATATTATTGGGCATTAATATCAATTTAAATAACATTTAACCATTTATATCAAAATTACCGTGATATTATAAAAACCCCGTGACAATTGGCGACCTCATTCCAGGATATTAACTCCTAGCTCTAAAGCTATTCACGAGATAGTGCTCACTCATTCATATTTAGGTATTTTATCATTAAAGTTTATAGGCACAAGCTTACTGGTGTTTACCGTTAATTTAGCAAGTGAATTTTTGCTTTATTAATCAATAAAGTACCTAACTCTAGTCTATTCTTAGTAACGCCAGACGATTTTATTCGCTCCTGGGTAGCCGCCCACGTGCCCATTGAGAGTTCTTAGTTATTAGCATTTTTGCTTTAATTTTTGCCAGTTAACTAGATAAGACTGGTCACCACTAGCTTGTGTCTGTACTCTTTACCTGTGTTTATTAGTATTCGATAAGCTAAGCAGGCAGTACTCAATTTCGGTTTGCTTAATAAATTAGCGCCATGGCAGCCAGTGCTTATGTACAGGAAGCCAAAGATATGGGTCTCACTGACCCAGAGAAAATACAGAATTACGTTCTCTCACGGTTCAATTACGAGGAAGAACGTGAGAAAGATGCTCGTGAACGTGAGCGAGAACAACGCGAATACGAGAGCGAACAGCGCGAATATGAGCGAGAACAGCGCGAATATGAGCGACAACAGCGCGAAGACACGAGCTAGTACAGAAGCCGAGAACAGCGCGAATACGAGCGTGAACAGCGAGACAAAGAACGAGAACATGAACTTGAAGTGCTGAAGCTCAAGCGGGATTCCTTGGCTTCAGACACGTCTGGTACAGTTGGTCCTAGCTCCACGAGCGTTCTCCCTGCACATGTCCTGGCGACCCCACGCATCAAGCTTCCTTCATACAAGGAAAGCGAGAAGCGAATCGGAAGCCGTACATAGCTCGTTTTGAGGACATAGCGAACATGTATCAACTGGATGAGACAGCTAAGCGGCTTCGAAGTTTCTTAGCCTATTTGAAGGCCCTGCCCTCGATATTCTCCACAGAATTCGTGGAGACAATCTCACATATGAGATGATGAAAGCTGCACTCATTAAGGCGTATGGTCTCACAGTAGACGACGCCAAAAGTTCAGTTCATGCGAGCTCGTCTCCAAGACAAGGAGACAGCTGTTTGCAAGTTCCTTGATCGTCTCACAGCTTACTTAAATGAGTGGATGGAGAAAGATGAAACTCCTTCCACGCGTGAGGGAATAATTGACCTTATGCTGCGTACACAGCTAAAGAGGTCGTGGCCTGCTGAGCTCCTTAGCACAGCTTAAGATCTGCCAGGTGAAAGATGCCGGCCAAATGGCAGAAGAGGCTGATGCATTTCTTTACTGCATACAGGTATCAAACTCGTAAGCAAAACACCTGGAACAGAAAAGCTGATAAGTCTGGGAAGTCGTCTCAGACTGAACCCCAGCAACAGGGCCATTCTCAGAGTAATGGCCAAGGTCCAAAACCTGGTGGAAGGACCAGGGGCAAAACACTCAGAAACCTGAGTGGAAGAGGTACAACAAGTACCCTAACCAGCAACAGTATCAGCCACTTGCAACTTGACCGATGGGACAAACTTTTTCACCACCAGCTCAAAAGAGGCAGGAAGCGAATGCAGCCTTCATTCCTCAGCAGCAGCCTGGTGGTCACGTCCCTACCAGTGTGGGTACTTCCCCACAGTTCACTAGTCCCACAGTGACAGTGAACTTCCCCCTCCACAGATGGCCAATGTTCCATCTTATAACTCATAAGGCACAATGTTTGCCACATCAATTCAGCAGCCTCATGAGTGGCTAGCTGTTTCCTCCACAGGCCCCACCACAGGTGACAGTACCTTCCTTGTTCAGCCAGGGTTTGTGGGAGGGATTCCTGTGAAGGTCCTGAGAGATAATGGTTCCTCAGGTTGCTCTGTTAGAAAGCAGAGTTTAGTTCGGCCTGAGCAGTATACAGGTCGACAGATCCATGCAAAGCTTATTGATGGATCAGGTAAGTTTGTTCCCTGAGGCATGTATCCAGAGTGGCATCTCCATTTTATACTGGTATGACACTTGCAGTTGTCATACCAGAACCTTTATTTGAACTCATCATTGGAAATATTAATGGAGTCAAGGATAGTTGCTCCGATGACACGCTACTCAGACTTCGGCTGCTGCGGTAACCACGAGTATGACTGAGGCTCCAGACTGTGTCACCCCAGTGATCATTGAATCGCCACCAAGATCTGATGTGTAGTCAACTTGTTGTACAAGAACAACATTCTGACCCGACACTTACTGCCGTGCGGAACAAACAAAGAGGTCGAGTGATAAAGTATTCACGGGAGGTCGAGCCAAGTTCCTTATTAAACAAGGGCGGCTCTACCGTGAGTCACGAACACCCGAGGGCGAGGCTCGACTGCAGTTTGTCGTTTTCCCCGCCAGAAGTACCGCCTAGCAGTGTTACAATGGGGTCATTGTTCAGCCTCAGGAGGTCACATGGGCAAAAGGAAGACCCAGGGCCGTATCAGAGCTGACTTTTTCTGGCCAGGGATGGGACGGGACATGGAGCTGGATTTGTCTGTTCTTGCAGTGTGTGCCAAAGTATCACCACTAATCAGGGACATGTCCTTCCTGTGCCATTTGTAGCTTCACCTGTGACTCTCTGAGTCAGTTGAGAGACAGGGTAGTGGTGAAGTGGGTGCAGACCTGACGTCTCGCCCATTGGCCCCACAGGACACATTATGTCCAGGGCCTGTACATACATATTATGTACTGTAGGTTAAGGGGAAGTGAGAATTCCGCAGAGGCGACTTGAGGCTATGGAAGACCCAAGTTTGCACAAGGATTCTCAGCTTCCCAGTACTAATATAATTACTGTAGGTTAAGGGGGAAGTTCGAGGAGAGAACTCCGCTGAAGACTTGAGGCTATGGAAGACCCAAGTTTGCACAAGAGTTCTCAACTTCCCGATACTAACTCAGTACTGTAGGTTAAGGGGGAAGTTCGAGAAGAACTCCGCAGAGGCGACTTGAGGCTATGGAAGACCCGAGTTTGCACAAGGATTCTCCAGCTCCCGATACTAATATAAGTATTAGCTAGGTTAAGGGGGAAGTGAGAACTCCGCAGAGAAGACTTGAGGCTATGGAAGACCCAAGTTTGCACAAGGATTCTCAACTCCCGATACTAATATAAGTACTGTAGGTTAAGGGGAAGTTAATGAGAGAAGACTCCGCAGAGGCGACTTGAGGCTATGGAAGACCCAAGTTTGCACAAGGATTCTCAGCTCCCCGATACTAATATAAGTACTGTAGGTTAAGGGGGAAGTTAGAGAGAGAACTCCACCAAAGACGATTTGAGGCAATGGAAGACCCAAGTTTGCACAAGGATTCTCGAAGCTCCCCGATACTAATATAAGTATTGTAGGTTAAGGGGAAGTGAGAACTCCGCAGAGGCGACTTGAGGCTATGGAAGACCCAAGTTTGCACAAGGATTCTCAGCTCTCCGATATTGATATAAGAACTTTTGTAGGTTAAGGCACAGGTTGAGGACCCGATGTGGTTCGAGGCTATGGAAGACCCGAGTTTGCACAAGGATTCTCAACTTGCTGACACTAATCATTGTGCTAAAATTAATGGCGACCTCGAGTGTACTTTTCGTAGCATGTACTGATTGCTAGGCAGAGAGTGTAAGTGTAACATCAATAAGAATTTTGTCTCATTGACATTTTTGATGCTCCACCTCAATTGGTTTTGCAGGTTCAGCAATGGGTGTAGCAGTTTTGCTGTCTTCGGACCAGCTGATCGTCTTGCCGCACGCTGCAGCCTCTTCTCCTCTGCCTTCGTCGTTGCCATGTTATTATTTACTATGTCATTTTACACGTAGGTACAGTTACACTACAACTGTCACACCTACACCGTGTATTACATACACCACGCTACACAACAATTAGTTGTCAGTGTAAAATGTATCGACTTTTCGCTCAGTTTGACACAGGTACAGGATTTTCACCGTCGTCACGGAGTTTTTCCCTCAAGCTTGCTTCTATTAACGTAAATGCCAGGTTTTTTCGCTCACTGGCGACTGCGACTTTCTCCTGTAGCAGGATAGCACACACACCACAGTGTGAATCTTGTGCGAATGACTTAGGATGTGTACATATATATATATATATCCCTAAATTTTTTCCCATTGGGAAAAATTTAACTTTGTAGGGCGTAATGTCACGAATCAATTATGATATTTCCCTTTGTGAGAAGACCATGAACTATTAGTGGAAAACTCACTGTGTATCCACTGGCTAACCGTTTCTCCCTCCATTTTCGGAGAATACTTTTCAAAACATTCGTCACTTTCAAAAGTGACCCGATTTAATGCACGTCACTAAGTGCTCTACTGAAGCGGATACAATTGTTTCTTTATCGTTCGCCTCTGCTTACGCCTAAACCGTTAGCCACGCCTTCCGGTGGCTCGTGCGTCCTGCCTATACATTATTTGAATTCAGTCTAGTGTTTGCTGTGACGGAGAGAGGTCCTGTGCTACAGAAGTGAGAGTAGAGAGAGGTCAACTAGTACCCAGACTCCGCTTGACACAGCCCCAGACTCCCATCCTAGATTTAGGTGATACACAGCATTCATCGACCGGTATTTCCTTTTTGACATATTCCCTAGTTTTAAGAGCTTAGTTAAGGTGTTTTTCCTGAGGCGTAAGTATTTAGCTTTTGTGTGAGTGAGTGAGTGCGTCTCATTGATTTGATTTGAATTGTAACGTTAAATTTATTTTTTGTAATCAATAAATTTAACAGTTCCTTTGTGAGCTCAGTGTAAAGTAAAGTCTTGTTTCATTTAATCCAAATTAAGCTTATTTTCCATATAGCTCCTAGCTTGCATAAACGTTTGCCTTCATAACTGGTACTTAGACCAGTCTTGTTGTAATAACTTAAAATCCGTTGTGCCATAGGAGTTAAGCATCTAGCAAGAACCTGATGTTAGTATTAGTTATTTATTGTCAGGGGTGAAGTAACTTTCTCCAGAGGCTAACAGTACTAATTCAGCATTTGTGAGTAATTAGTCTCTGCTGTGTACTGTTGAGAAAGACATAAATTCTCGTTCCTTAGAGAATCGTAGCAAGTCAGCGTAAAGTAATCGTTGCTTGACGTAGCAAGACAATCATTGTCCTTGCTCTTCAATATTATTGAATATTAATATCAATTTAAATAACATTTAACCATTTATATCAAAATTACCGTGATATTATAAAAACCCCGTGACAATTGGCGACCTCATTCAAGGATAATAACTCCTAGCTCTAAGAAGCTATTCACGAGATAGTGCTCACTCATTCATATTTAGGTATTTATCATTAAAGTTTATAGGCACAAGCTTATTGGTGTTTACCGTTAATTTAGCAAGTGAATTTTTGCTTTATTAATCAATAGAGTACCTAACTCTAGTTTATTCTTGGTAACGCCAGACGATTTTATTCGCTCCTGGGTAGCCGCCGTACCCATTAAGAGAGTTCTTAGTTATTAGCATTTTTGCTTTAATTTTTGCCAGTTAACTAGATAAGACTGGTCACCACTAGCTTGTGTCTGTACTCTTTACCTGTGTTTATTAGTATTCATTAAGCTAAGCAGTCAGTACTCAATTTCGGTTTGCTTAATAAATTAGCGCCATGGCAGCCAGTGCTTATGTACAGGAAGCCAAAGATATGGGTCTCACTGACCCAGAGAAAATACAGAGTTACGTTCTCTCACGGTTTAATTACGAGCAAGAACGATGAGAAAGACGCTCGTGAACGTGAGCGAGAACAACGCGAATACGAGCGAGAACAGCGCGAATATGAGCGACAACAACACGAACACGAGCTAGTACAAGAGCGAGAACAGCGCGAGATACGAGCGTGAACAGCGAGACAAAGAACGAGAACATGAACTTGAAGTGCTGAAGCTCAAGCGAGATTCCTCAGCTTCAGACACGTCACAAAAAAGTGCAGTTGGTCCTAGCTCCACGAGCGTTCTCCCTGCACACATGTCCTGGTGACCCCACGCATCAAGCTTCCTTCATACAAGGAAAGCGAGCGAAGAATCGAGCCGTACATAGCTCGTTTTGAGGACATGGCAGACATGTATCAACTGGATGAGGCAGCTAAGCGGCTTCAGTTTCTTAGCCTATTTGAGGGCCCTGCCCTCGATATTCTCCACAGAATTCGTGGAGACAATCTCACATATGAGATGATGAAAGCTGCACTCATTAAGGCGTATGGTCTCACAGTGAGACGACGCCTTAAAGTTCAGTTCATGCGAGCTCGTCTCCAAGACAAAGGAGACAGCTGTTCAGTTCCTTGATCGTCTCACAGCTTACTTAAATGAGTGGATGGAGAAAGATGAAACTCCTTCCCAGCATTGAGGGGATAATTGACCTTATGCTGCGTACACAGCTAAAGAGGTCGTGGCCTGCTGAGCTCATAGCACAGCTTAAGATCTGCCAGAGTGAAAGATGCCAGCCAAATGGCAGAAAAGGCTGATGCATTCTTTACTGCATACGGGTATCAAACTCGTAAGCAAAACACCTGGAACAAGAAAAGCTGATAAGTCTGGGAAGTCGTCTCAGACTGAACCCCAACAACAGGGCCATTCTCAGAGTGTGGCCAAGGTCCAAAACCGCAGTGGAAGGACCAGGGGCAAAACACTCAGAAACCTGAGTGGAAGGGGTACAACAAGTACCCTAACCAGCAGCAGTATCAGCCACGCAACCGACCGATGGGACAAACTTTTTCACCACCAGCTCAAAAGAGGCAGGAAGCGAATGCAGCCTTCATTCCTCAGCAGCAGCCTGGTGGTCACGTCCCTACCAGTGTGGGTACTTCCCCACAGTTCACTAGTCCCACAGTGACAGTGAACCCCCCCTCACAGATGGCCAATGTTCCATCTTATAACTCATAAGGCACAATGTTTGCCACATCAATTCAGCAGCCTCATGAGTGGCCCCAGCTGTTTCCTCCACAGGCCCCACCACAGGTGACAGTACCAGCCCTTGTTCCAGCCAGGGTTTGTAGGAGGGATTCCTGTGAAAGGTCCTGAGAGATAATGGTTCCTCAGGTTGCTCTGTTAAGCAGAGTTTAGTTCGGCCTGAGCAGTATACAGGTCGACAGATCCATGCAAAGCTTATTGATGGATCGAGTAGAGATTGTTCCCTGAGGCATGTATCCAGGCTGGCATCTCCATTTTATACTGGTATGACACTTGCAGTTGTAATGTACCAGAACCTTCTTGAACTCATCATTGGAAATATTAATGGAGTCAAGGATAGTTGCTCCGATGACATACTCAGACTTCGGCTGCTGCGGTAACACGAGCCATGACTGAGGCTCCAGACTGTGTCACCCCAGTGATCATTGAATCGCCGCAAGATCTGATGTGTAGTCAACTTGTTGTACAAGAACAACATTCTGACCCGACACTTGCTACCGTCTTGAACAAACAAAAGGAGTCGAGAGTGATAAAGTATTCACAGGGAGGTCGAGGCAGATTCCTTCAACAAGGACGGCTCTACCGTGAGTCACGAACACCCGAGGGCGAGGCTCGACTACAGTTTGTCGTTCCCGCCAAGTACCGCCTAGCAGTGTTACAATGGGGTCATTGTTCAGCCTCAGGAGGTCACATTGGGCAAAAGGAAGACCCAGGGCCGTATCCGAGCTGACTTTTTCTGGCCAGGGATGGGACGGGACATAGATAGTTTTGTCTGTTCTTGCAGTGTGTGCCAAAGTATCACCACTAATCAGGGACATGCCCTTCCTGTGCCATTTGTAACCTACACCTGTAATCTCTAGGTCAGTTGAGGGTGGGAGTAGTGGTGAAGTAGGTGCAGACCTGACGTCTCGCCCATTGGCCCCATTTAGGACACATTATGTCCAAGGGCCTGTACATACATATTATGTACTGTAGGTTAAGGGGAAAGTGAGAATTCTGCAGAGGCGACTTGAGGCTATGGGAAGACCCAAGTTTGCACTAGGATTCTCAGCTTCCCGACCACTAATATAAGTACTGTAGGTTAAGGGGGAAGTTCGAGAGAGAACTCCGCTGAGGCGACATGAGGCTATGGAAGACCCAAGTTTGCACAAGGATTCTCCAACTTCCCGATGCTAATATAAGTACTGTAGGTTAAGGGGGAAGTTCGAGAAAGAACTCCGCAGAGACGACTTGAGGCTATGGAAGACCCGAGTTTGCACAAGGATTCTCAGCTCCCCACGATAGCAATATAAGTATTGTAGGTTAAGGGGGAAGGTGAAGACTCCGCAGAGGCGACCCAGGCTATGGAAGACCCAAGATTTGCACAAAAGGATTCTCAGCTCCCGATACTAATATAAGTACTGTAGGTTAAGGGGGAAGTTCGAGAGAGAACTCCACCAGAGGGCGACTTGAGGCTATGGAAGACCCAGGATTTGCACAAAGATTCTCAGCTCCCCGATACTAATATAAGTACTGTAGGTTAAGGGGGAAGTTAGAGAGAGAACTCCGCAAAGGCGATTTGAGGCAATGGAAGACCCAAGTTTGCACAAAGATTCTCAGCTCCCACAGATACTAGTATAAGTATTGTAGGTTAAGGGGAAGTTGAGAACTCCGCAGAGGCGACTTAAGGGCTATGGAAGACCCAAGTTTGCACAAGGATTCTCAGCTCTCCGATATTGATATAAGAACTGTAGGTTAAGGCACAGGTTGAGGACCCGTGTGTGGTTCGAGGCTATGGAAGACCCCAGTTTGCACAAGGATTCTCAACTTGCCGACACTAGTCGTGTGCTAAAATTAATGGCGACCTCGAGTGTACTTTTCGTAGCATGTACTGACTGCTAGGCAGAGAGAGTAATTGTAACAATAATATTTTTGTCTCATTGACATTTTTGATGCTCCACCTCAATTGGTTTTGCAGGTTCAGCAATGGGTGTAGCAGTTTTGCTGTGCAGACCAGCTGATCGTCTGCCGCACGCTGCCGCCTCTTCTCCTCTGCCTTCGTCGTTGCCATGTTATTATTTACTATGTCATTTTACACGTGGGGTACAGTTACACTACAACTGTCACACCTACACCGTGTATTACATACACCACGCTACACAACAATTAGTTGTCAGTGTAAATGTAGCGACCTCGCTCAGTTTGACCTGAGTACAAGATTTTCACCGTCGTCACGGAGTTTTTCCCTCAAGCTTGCTTCTAATAACGTAAATACCAGGTTTTTTTTTCGCTCACTGGCGATTGCGACTTTCTCTAGCAGCAGGATAGCACACACACCACAGTGTGAATCTTGTGCGAATGACTTAGGATGTGTACATATATATATATATATCCACAAATTTTTTCCCATAAGGAAAAAATTTAACTATGTAAGGGCGTAATGTCACCGAATCAGTTCGCGACATTTCCCTTTTGTGAGAAACCATGAACTATTAGTGGAAAACTCACTTATTGTATCAACTCAGCTAACCGTTTTCTCCCTCCATTTCGGAGTATACTTTTCAAAACATTCGTCACTTTCAAAAGTGACCGATTTAATACACGTCACTAAGTGCTGTACTGAGCGATACAATTGTTTCTTTATACGTTCGCCTCTGCTTGCCTAAACCGTTAGCCACGCCTTCCAGCTCGTGCGTCCTGCCTATACATTGATTTGAATTCAGTCTAGTGTTTGCTGTGACGGAGACAGGACCTGTGCAGCAGTGCGAGAGGTCAGCTATAGTACCCAGACTCCGCTTGACACAGCCCCCAGACTCCCATCCTAGATTTGGGTGATACACAGCATTCATCGACCGGTATTTCCTTTTGTATAATCCTAGTTTTAAGAGCTTAGTTAAGGTGTTTTTCCTAGGCGTAAGTATTTAGCTTTTGTGTGAGTGAGTGAGTGCGTCTCATTTAATTTGATTTGAATTGTAACGTTAAATTTATTTTTGTAATCAATAAATTTAACAGTTCCCTTCTTGAGCTCAGTGGCAAAGTAAAAATCTTGTTTCATTTTAATCCAAATTAAGCTTATTTTCCATATAGCTCCTAGCTTGCATAAACGTTTGCCTTCATAACTGGTACTTAGACCAGTCTTGTTGTAATAACTTGAAATCCGTTGTGCCATAGGAGTTAAGCATCAGCTAAGAACCTGATGTTAGTATTAGTTATTTATTGTCAGGGTGAAGTAACTTTCTCCAGAGGCTAGCAGTACTAATTCAGCATTTGTGAAGTAATTAGTCTCTGCTGTGTACTGTTGAGAAAGTTTATGATTCTCTCGTTCTTAGAGAATCGTAGCAAGTCAGCGTAAAGTAATGCAGTGCTTGGCGTAGCAAGACAATCATTGTCCTTGCTCTTCAAAATATTATTGAATATTAATATCAATTTAAATAACATTTAACCATTTATATCAAAATTACCGTGACTAAAAAACCCGTGACAATTGGCGACCTCATTTCAGGATATTAACTCCTAGCTCTAAAGCTATTCACGAGATAATTGCTCACTCATTCATATTTAGGTATTTATCATTAAAGTTGCTAGGCACAAACTTACTGGTGTTTACCGTTAATTTAGCAAGTGAATTTTTGCTTTATTAATCAATAGATTACCTAACTCTAGAATATTCTTGGTAACGCCAGACGATTTTATTCGCTCCTGGGTAGCCGCCGTACCCATTGAGAGTTCTTAGTTATTCGCATTTTTGCTTTAATTTTTGCCAGTTAACTAGATAAGACTGGTCACCACTAGCTTGTGTCTGTACTCTTTACCTGTGTTTATTAGTATTCGTCGCTAAGCAGTCAGTACTCAATTTCGGTTTGCTTAATAAATTAGCGCCATGGCAGCCAGTGCTTATGTACAGGAAGCCAAAGATATGAGTCTCACTGACCCAGAGAAAATACAGAGTTACGTTCTCTCACGGTTTAATTACGAGCAAGAACGTGAGAAAGACAGCTCCGCGTGAACGTGAGCGAGAACAACGCGAATACGAGCAGGCACCAAGCGCGAATATGAGCGAGAACAGCGCGAATATGAGCAGTGGCAACAGCGCGAACACGAGCTAGTACAAGAGCGAGAACAGCGCGAATACGAGCGTGAACAGCGAGACAAAGAACGAGAACTTATGAACTTGAAGTGCTGAAGCTCAAGCGAGATTCCTTGGCTTCAGACACATCCGGTGCAGTTGGTCAAAGCTCCACGAGCGTTCTCCCTGCACATGTCCTGGCGACCCCACGCATCAAGCTTCCTTCATACAAGGAATGCGAGCGAATCGAACCGTACATAGCTCGTTTTGAGGACATAGCAGACATGTATCAACTGGATGAGGCAGCTAAGCGGCTGGTTTGTAGCCTATTTGAGGGCCCCTGCCCTCGATGTTCTCCACAGAATTCGTGGAGACAATCTCACATATGAGATGATGAAAGCTGCACTCATTAAGGCGTATGGTCTCACAGTAGACGACGCCGAAGTTCAGTTCATACGAGCCTCGTCTCCAAGACAAGGAGACAGCTGTTCAGTTTCATTGATCGTCTCACAGCTTACTTAAATGAGTGGATGGAGAAAGATGAAACTCCTTCCACGCGTGAGGGGATAATTGACCTTATGCCTGCATTACACAGCTAAAGAGGTCGTGGCCTGCTGAGCTCATAGCACAGCTTAAGACCCTGCCAGGTGAAAGATGCCAGCCAAATGGCAGAAAAAGGCTGATGCATTCTTTACTGCATACGGGTATCAATCTCGTAAGCAAAACACCTGGAACAGAAAAGATACTGATAAGTCATGGAAGTCGTCTCAGACTGAAACCCAGCAACAAGGCCATTCTCAGAATAATGGCCAAGGTACAAAACCGCAGTGGAATGACCAGGGGCAAAACTGCTCAGAAACCTGAGTGGAAGAGGTACAACAAGTACCCTAACCAGCAGCAGTATCAGCCACGCAACCGACCGATGGGACAAACTTTTTCACCACCAGCTCAAAAGAGGCAGGAAGCAGATGCGACCTTCATTCCTCAGCAGCAGCCTGGTGGTCACGTCCCTACCAGTGTGGGTACTTCCCCACAGTTCACTAGTCCCACAGTGACAGTGAACCCCCTCCACAGATGGCCAATGTTCCATCTTATAACTCATAAGGCACAATGTTTGCCACATCAATTCAGCAGCCTCATGAGTGGCTGGCTGCTTCTCCCACAGGCCCCACCACAGGTGACAGTACCTTCCTTGTTCAGCCAGGGTTTTGTGGGAGGGATTCCTGTGAAGGTCCTGAGAGATAATGGTTCCTCGAGTTGCTCTGTTAAACAGAGTTTAGTTCGGCCTGAGCAGTATACAGGTCGACAGATCCATGCAAAGCTTATTGATGGATCAGTGAGATTGTTCCCTGAGGCATGTATCCAGGTGGCATCTCCATTTTATACTGGTATGACACTTGCAGTTGTCATGCCAGAACCTTTATTTGAACTCATCATTGGAAATATTAATGGAGTCAAGGATAGTTGCTCCGGTGACGCATACTCAGACTTCGGCTGCTGCGGTAACACGAGCCATGGACTGAGGCTCCAGACTGTGTCACCCCAGTGATCATTGAATCGCCGCAAGATCTGATGTGTAGTCAACTTGTTGTACAAGAATAACATTCTGACCCGACACTTGCTACACGTGCGGAACAAACAAAAGGGTCGAGTGATAAAGTATTCACGGGGAGGTCGAGCCAAGTTCCTTGTTAAACAAGGACGGCTCTACCATTGAGTCACGAACACCCGAGGGCGAGGCTCGACTGCAGTTTGTCGTTTCCCGCCAAGTACCGCCTAGCAGTGTTACAATGGGGTCATTGTTCAGCCTCAGGAGGTCACATGGGCAAAAGGAAGACCCAGGGCCGTATCCGAGCTGACTTTTTCTGGCCAGGGATAGGACAGGACATAGATAGTTTTGTCTGTTCCTTGCAGTGTGTACCAAAGTATCACCACTAATCAGGGACATGCCCTTCCTGTGCCATTTTGTAACCTACACCTGTAATCTCTGAGTCAGTTGAGAGACAGGGTAGTGGTGAAGTGGGTGCAGACCTGACAGTCTCAGCCATTGGCCCCACAGGACACATTATGTCCAGGGCCTGTACATACATATTATGTACTGTAGGTTAAGGGGGAAGTGAGAATTCACTTAAGGGCGACTTGAGGCTATGGAAGACCCAAGTTTTGCACAAGGATTCTCAGCTTCCCAGTACTAATATAAGTACTGTAGGTTAAGGGGGAAGTTCGAGAGAGAACTCCGCCAAAGGCGACTTGAGGCTATGGAAGACCCAAGTTTGCACAAGGATTCTCAACTTCCCGATACTAATATAAGTACTGTAGGTTAAGGGGAAGTTCGAGGAAAGAACTCCGCAGAGGCGACTTGAGGCTATGGAAGACCCCGAGTTTGCACAAGGATTCTCAGCTCCCCGATACTAATATAAGTATTGTAGGTTAAGGGGGAAGTGAGAACTCCGCATGAGACGACTTGAGGCTATGGAGAGACCCAAGTTTGCACAAGGATTCTCAGCTCCCGATACTAATATAAGTACTCTGTAGGTTAAGGGGAAGTTCGAGAGAGAACTCACGCAGAGGCGACTTGAGGCTATGGAAGACCCAGGTTTGCACAAGGATTCTCAGCTCCCCGACTCATAATATAAGTACTGTAGGTTAAGGGGAAGTGAGAGAGAACTCCGCAAGGCGATTTGAGGCAATGGAAGACCCAAGTTTGCACAAGGATTCTCAGCTCCCCGATACTAATATAAGTATTGTAGGTTAAGGGGAAGTGAGAACTCCAGAGACGACTTGAGGCTATGGAAAGACCCAAGTTTGCACAAGGATTCTCAGCTCCCGATACTAATATAGAGTACTGTAGGTTAGAGGGGGAAGTTCGAGAGGGAACTCCGCAGAGGGCGACTTGAATATGGAAGACCCAAGTTTGCACAAGGATTCTCAGCTCCCGATACTAATATAAGTACTGTAGGTTAAGGGGAAGTAAGAGAGAGAACTCCGCAAGGCGATTCCAGGGCTATGGAAGACCCAAGTTTGCTGGTTTATAAGCTCCCACGATACTAATATAAGTATTGTAGGTTAAGGCACAGGTTGAGGGACCCGTGTGTGTTCGAGGCTATGGAAGACTTGGTTGCACAAGGATTCTCAACTTGCTGACACTAATGCGTGTGCTAAAATTAATGGCGACCTCGAGTGTACTTTTTCATAGTATGTACTGATTGCTAGGCAGAGAGAGTAATTGTAACGTAATAAGAATTTTGTCTCATTGACATTTTTGATGCTCCACCTCAATTGGTTTTGCAGGTTCAGCAATGGGTGTATCAGTTTTGCTGTGCGGACCAGCTGATCGTCTGCCGCACGCTGCCGCCTCTGCTCCTCTGCCTTCGTCGTTGCCATGTTATTATTTACCTGTTCATTTTACACGTGGGGTACAGTTACACTACAACTGTCACACCTACACCGTGTATTACATACCTGCCCCTTTACACAACAATTAGTTGTCAGTGTAAATGTAGCGACTTTTCGCTCAGTTTGACCTGAGTACAGGATTTTCACCGTCGTCACGGAGTTTTTTCCCTCAAGCTTGCTTCTAGTAACGTAAATACGAGGTTTTTTTCGCTCAATGGCGACTGCGACTTTCTCCTGTAGCAGGATAGCACACACACCACAGTGTGAATCTTGTGTGAATGACTTAGGATGTGTACATATATATATATATCCACAAATTTTTTCCCATAAGGAAAAAATTTAACTTTATAAGAGACGTAATGTCACGAATCAATTCGCGACATTTTCCCTTTTGTGAGAAGCCATGAACTATTAGTGGAAAACTCACTGTGTATCGCTCAGCTAACCGTTTCTCCCTCCCATTTCGGAGTATACTTTTCAAAACATTCGTCACTTTCAAAAGTGACCGATTTAATGCACGTCACTAAGTGCTCTACTGAGCTTGATACAATTGTTTCTTTATCGTTCGCCTCTGCTTGCCTAAACCGTTAGCCACGCCTTCCGGTGGCTCGTGCGTCCTAACCTATGCATTATTTGAATTCAGTCTAGTGTTTGCTGTGACAGAGAGAGGTCCTGTGCCTACAGAAGTGAGAGTAGAGAGAGGTCAGCTAGTACCCAGACTCCGCTTGACACAGCCCCAGACTCCCATCCTAGATTTGGGTGATACACAGCATTCATCGACCGGTATTTCCTTTTGTATAATCCTAGTTTTAAGAGCTTAGTTAAGGTGTTTTTCCTAGGCGTAAGTATTTAGCTTTTGTGTGAGTGAGTGAGTGCGTCTCATTGATTTGATTTGAATTGTAACGTTAAATTTATTTTTTGTAATCAATAAATTTAACAGTTCCTTTCTTGAGCTCAGTGTAAAGTAAAATCTTGTTTCATTTAATCCAAATTAAACTTATTTTCCATATAGCTCCTAGCTTGCATAAACGTTTGCCTTCATAACTGGAACCCAGACCAGTCTTGTTGTAATAACTTAAAATCCGTTGTGCCATAGGAGTTAAGCATCAGCAAGAACCTGATGTTAGTATTAGTTATTTATTGTCAGAATTGAAGTAACTTTCTCCAGAGGCTAGCAGTACTAATTCAGCATTTGTGAGTAATTAGTCTCTGCTGTGTACTGTTGAGAAAGTTTATAAAGTCTCGTTCTTAGAGAATCGTAGCAAGTCAGCGTAAAGTAATCGTTGCTTGACGTAGCAAGACAATCATTGTCCTTGCTCTTCAATATTATTGAATGTTAATATCAATTTAAATAACATTTAACCATTTATATCAAAATTACCGTGATATTATAAAAACCCCGTGACAATTGGCGACCTCATTCCAGGATATTAACTCCTAGCTCTAAAGCTATTCACGAGATAGTGCTCACTCATTCATATTTAGGTATTTATCATTAAAGTTTATAGGCACAAGCTTACTGGTGTTTACCGTTAATTTAGCAAGTGAATTTTTGCTTTATTAATCAATAGAGTACCTAACTCTAGTCTATTCTTGGTAATGCCAGACGATTTTATTCGCTCCTGGGTATGCCGTGCCACATTGTTTATTAGAGTTCTTAGTTATTCGCATTTTTGCTTTAATTTTTGCCTTTTAACTATATAAGACTGGTCACCACTAGCTTGTGTCTGTACTCTTTACTTGTGTTTATTAGTATTCGTCGCTAAGCAGTCAGTACTCAATTTCGTTTGCTTAATAAATTAGCACCATGGCAGCCAGTGCTTATGTACAGGAAGCCAAAGATATGGGTCTCACTGACCCAGAGAAAATACAGAGTTACGTTCTCTCACGGTTTAATTACGAGCAAGAACGTGAGAAAGACGCTCGTGAACGTGAGCGAGAACAACGCGAATACGAGCGAGAACAGCGCGAATATGAGCGAGAACAGCGCGAATATGACGACAACCTGCGAACACGAGCTAGTACAAGAGCGAGAACAAAGCGCGAATACGAGGCGTGAACAGCGAGACAAAGAACGAGAACATGAACTTGAAGTGCTGAAGCTCAAGCGAGATTCCTTGGCTTCAGACACGTCTGGTGCAGTTGGTCCCTAGCTCCACGAGCGTTCTCCCTGCACATGTCCTGGAGACCCCACGCATCAAGCTTCCTTCATACAAGGAAAGCGAGCCAGAATCGAGCCGTACATAGCTCGTTTTGAGGACATGGCAGACATGTATCAACTGGATGAGGCAGCTAAGCGGCTTCAGTTT
Source organism: Coenobita brevimanus (assembly GCF_032717465.1). Lineage (NCBI taxonomy): Eukaryota > Metazoa > Arthropoda > Malacostraca > Decapoda > Coenobitidae > Coenobita > Coenobita brevimanus. Next base: position 24,617 of record NW_027643241.1, on the reverse strand, counting down.
CTTAGCCTATTTGAGGGCCCTGCCCTCGATATTCTCCACAGAATTCATGGAGACAATCTCACATATGAGATGATGAAAGCTGCACTCATTAAGGCGTATGGTCTCACAGTAGACGACGCCAAAGTTCAGTTCATCAGAGCTCGTCTCCAAGACAAGGAGACAGCTGTTCAGTTCCTTGATCGTCTCACAGCTTACTTCATCAGTGGATGGAGAAAAGATGAAACTCCTTCCAACGCGTGAGGGGATAATTGACCTTATGCTGCGTACACAGCCAAAGAGGTCGTGGCCTGCTGAGCTCATAGCACAGCTTAAGATCTGCCAGGTGAAAGATGCCAGCCAAATGGCAAGAAAAGGCTGATGCATTCTTTACTGCATACAGGTATCAAACTCGTAAGCAAAACACCTGGAACAAGAAAGCTGATAAGTCTGGGAAGTCGTCTCAGACTGAACCCCAGCAACAGGGCCATTCTCAAGGTAATGGCCAAGGTCCAAAACCGCAGTGGAAGGACCAGGGGCAAAACACTCAGAAACCTGAGTGGAAAGAGGGTACAACAAAGTACCCTAACCAGCAACAGTATCAATACACGCAACCGACCGATGGGACAAACTTTTCACCACAAAGCTCAAAAGAGGCAGGGAAGCGAATGCAGCAGCTGTTCCTCAGCAGCAGCCTGGTGGTCACGTCCCTACCAGTGTGGGTACTTCCCCACAGTTCACTAGTCCCACAGTGACAATGAACCCCCATCCTAGATGGCCAATGTTCCCATGCTGCTCATAAGGCACAATGTTTGCCACATCAATTCAGCAGCCTCATGAGTGGCTAACTGGCTTCCTCCACAGGCCCCACCACAGGTGACAGTACCTTCCTTGTTCAGCCAGGGTTTGTGGGAGGGATTCCTGTGAAGGTCCTGAGAGATAATGGTTCCTCAGGTTGCTCTGTTAAGCGGAAGTTTAGTTCGTACAGAGCAGTATACGAGGTCGACAGATCCATGCAAAGCACCTTGATGGATCAGTGAGATTGTTCCCTGAACATGTATCAATTTGGCATCTCCATTTTATGGGTATGGCTTACTTGCAGTTGTCATGCCAGAACCTTTATTTGAACTCATCATTGGAAATATTAATGGAGTCAAGGATAGTTGCTCCGATGAGCCTACTCAGACTTAGAAGCTCATACTGATGGCTCTGAGCCATGGACTGAGGCTCCAGACTGTGTCACCCCAGTGATCATTGAATGGCCGCAAGATCTGATGTGTAGTCAACTTGTTGTACAAGAACAACATTCTGACCCGACACTTGCTACCGTGCGGAACAAACAAAAGGGTCGAGTGATAAAAATATTCACGGGGAGGTTGAGGCAAGTTCCTTTGTAAACAAGGACGGCTCTACCGTGAGTCTGAACACCCGAGGGCGAGGCTCGACTGCAGTTTGTCGTTCCCCGCAAGTACCGCATAGCAGTGTTACAATGGGGTCATTGTTCAGCCTCAGGAGGTCACATGGGCAAAAGGAAGACCCAGGGCCGTATCCGAGCTGACTTTTTCTGGCCAGGGATGGGACGGGACATAGATAGTTTTGTCTGTTCCTTGCAGTGTGTGCCAAAGTGTCACCACTAATCAGGGACATGCCCTTCCTGTGCCACATTTGTAACCTACACCTGTAATCTCTGAGTCAGTTGAGAGACAGGGTAGTGGTGAAGTGGGTGCAGACCTGACGTCTCGCCCATTGGCCCCACAGGACACATTATGTCCAGGGCCTGTACATACATATTATGTACTGTAGGTTAAGGGGAAGTGAGAATTCCGCAGAGGCGACTTGAGGCTATGGAAGACCCAAGTTTGCACAAGGATTCTCAGCTTACCGGTAATAATATAAGTACTGTAGGTTAAGGGGAAGTTCGAGAGAGAACTCCATAAAGGCGACTTGAGGCTATGGAAGACCCAAGTTTGCACAAGGATTCTCAACTGCCCGAAACTAATATAAGTGCTGTAGGTTAAGGGGGAAGTTCGAGAAAGAACTCCGCAGAGGCGACTTGAGGCTATGGAGAGGCCGAGTTTGCACAAGGATTCTCCAGCTCCCCGATACTAATATAAGTATTGTAGGATTAGGGGGAAGTGAGAAGACTCCGCAGAGGCGACTTGAGGCTATGGAGAAGTCAAGTTTGCACAAGGGTCTCAGCTCCCCGATACTAATATAAGTACTGTAGGTTAACAGGGAAGTTCGAGAGAGAACTCCGCAGAGGCAGACTTGAGGCTATAGGAAGACCCAGAAGTTTGCACAAGGATTCTCAGCTCCCCGATACTAATATAAGTACTGTAGGTTAAGGGGGAAGTTCGAGAGAGAACTCCGCATAGGCGACTTGAGGAGCTATGGAAGAGACCCAAGTTTGCACACAAAGATTCTCAGCTCCCCGATACTAGTAAGTATTGTAGGTTAAGGGGAAGGCACAGGTTGAGTTTGCACAAGGATTCTCAGCTCCCGATATTGATATGTGTGGTTCGAGGCTATGGAAGACCCGAGTTTGCACAAGGATTCTCAACTTGCTGACACTAATCGTGTGCTAAAATTAATGGCGACCTCGAGTGTACTTTTCGTAGCATGTACTGATTGCTAGGCAGAGAGAGTAGTATGCTTGTAATAAGAATTTTGTCTCATTGACATTTTTGATGCTCCACCTCAATTGGTTTTGCAGGTTCAGCAATGGGTGTATCAGTTTTGCTGTGCTAGGACCAATGATCGTCTGCCGCACGCTGCCGCCTCTTCTCCTCTGCCTTCGTCGTTGCCATGTTATTATTTACTATGTTATTTTACACGTAGGTACAGTTACACTACAACTGTCACACCTACACCGTGTATTACATACACCACGCTACCACAACAATTAGTTGTCAGTGTAAATGTAGCGACTTTTCATCCAGTTTGACCTGAGTGGGATTTTCACTGTCGTCACGGAGTTTTTCCCTCAAGCTTGCTTCTATTAACGTAAATACCCGGATTTTTCGCTCACTGGCGGCTGCGACTTTCTCCTGTAGCAGGATAGCCACACACACCACAGTGTGAATCTTGTGCGGGTAACTTAGGATATGTACATATATATATATATATCCACAAAATTTTTCCCATAAGGAAAAAATTTAACTTTATCAAGGCGTAATGTCACGAATCAATTCCGCGACATTTCCCTTTAATGAGAAGCCATGAACTATTAGTGAGGAAAACTCACTGTGTATCGCTCAGCTAACCGTTTCTCCCTCCATTTCGGAGTATACTTTTCAAAACATTCGTCACTTTCAAAAGTGACCGATTTAATGTACGTCACTAAGTGCTCTACTGAGCGATACAATTGTTTCTTTATCGTTCGCCTCTGCTTGCCTAAACCGTTAGCCACGCAACTTCCGGTGGCTGCGTCAGTCCTGCTTATACATTATTTGAATTCAGTCTAGTGTTTGCTGTGACGGAGAGAAGGTCCTGTGCTACAGAAGTGAGAGTGAGAGGTCAACCGTGCCAGACTCCAAAGCTTGACACTGACCCCAGACTCCCATCCTAGATTTGGGTGATGCAGCATTCATCGACCGGTATTTCCTTTTGTATAATCCTAGTTTTAAGAGCTTAGTTAAGGTGTTTTTCCTAGGCGTAAGTATTTAGCTTTTGTGTGAGTGAGTGAGTGCGTCTCATTGATTTGATTTGAATTGTAACGTTAAATTTATTTTTTATGATCAATAAATTTAACAGTTCCTTTTTCTTGAACTCAGTGTAAAGTAAAATCTTGTTTTAATTTAATCCAAATTAAGCTTATTTTCCATATAGCTCCTATTTGCATAAACGTTTGCCTTCATAACTGGTACTTAGACCAGTCTTGTTGTAATAACTTAAAATCCGTTGTGCCATAGGAGTTAAGCATCGGCAAGAACCTGATGTTAGTATTAGTTATTTATTGTCGAAATTGAAGTAACTTTCTCCAGAGGCTAACAGTACTAATTCAGCATTTGTGAGTAATTAGTCTCTGCTGTGTCACTGTTGAGAAAGTTTGCAAATTCTCGTTCTTAGAGAATCGTAGCAAGTCAACGTAAAGTAATCGTTGCTTGACGCGCCAAGACAATCATTGTCCCTTGCTCTTCAATATTATTGAATATTAATATCAATTTAAATAACATTTAACCATTTATATCAAAATTACCGTGATATTATAAAAAACCCGTGACACTCTCGCTCTCCAAATCGCTCCCATATCGCCTTGTCGCCCGCCAGTTTCACTGCCCTGCTCTCAATTCAAACCCCCTGTCTCATATATCCTACCTTTCCACTCCGTCCGTCCATATCATCCTTGTCGTCTCTCTCCCTCTCCCCCCTCCACCTCACTCTCCTCGTCAGTTTCTCTCTCTCCATCCTCTCCATACGGCCAAACCACCCCAATGTATTTCTGCTAATGTTTTTTATCATATCCACATCCTCACGTCAGTACTCCTTCGCTTCCTCATTTCTCAGTCTGTCTCCCCACGTGACTCCACGTGCTCCTCTCAAATAACTCATTTCCACTGCTCTCACTCTTGACTTGTGTCCCTCCAACAACGTCCGAGCTTCACTTCCATACATTGGAGTTGGTATCACAATACTGTCATGCAGCGACTTTTTTACTTCCATGCTCAATTTCCTGTTTCTTATCACTAAGTACCAGCAACCTTTCTTTCTTGCTGTACTCTTTCAAACACTTCACTCTCTAAACTTCCATCCTTACTCATCACACTACTCAAGTACTCAAACACATGATATTACTGGCAATATCATATAACATTAGGAATGAAACTTATACGTGCGTGGACTTTATAGGGGTTTTCTACACAAAGCACCTACGCAAATCAACACATGGAGCCAGAGTACTAGAATCTATTTATGTCATCTCAAGAGCATATGATCAATTATATCACTCTAAATGACCAATGAGTGTATCCGATCATACTTCCATTAGATTTGGAATGCATCTCCCACTTACAAAACCAAAACAGAATATCACCTCCCATTGTCCCCTTCAGCAGATTTTTGTTGACTTGAATAATGCCATAATTAAAATCCCAGTTTTAGTAATACGACTTCTAAGAGACATGGGACTGTTAAAACTTGATGAGCTATCACCGAAAACATACCCATATAAGAAAAACACAACCATCCCAAGCAGAACACCTCTGTGCTTTACCATTAAATTGGGAAATAGAATAAAAGTATGTAGCGTGTGGCATCATATGTTTTCCCTCCTACTCTGTGTGTGTGTGTGTGTGTGTGTGTGTGTGTGTGTGTGTGTGTGTGTGTGTGTGTGTGTGTGTGTGTGTGGTGTGTGTGTGTGTGTGTGTGTGTGTGTGTGTGTGTGTGTGTGTGTGTCTGTGTGTCCATCTATGTATCTGTTTATTCATACATCAAAGTCAATTCCTCATCAGACTACCTGTCTATCTGCATGTCCACCAGGCATTTGCTCGTCTATTAGCATATTTCTGTTGATCTCTTTCTCCAATCTCTTAGTTGCCTAACGCCATTGCCTTATGGGGGTAACCCAGAAAAAGGGCATCTTGGACACACACACACACACACACACACACACACACACACACACACACACACACACATTTATATATATATATATATATATATATATATATATATATATATATATATATATATATATATATATGTATATATATATATATATATATATATATATATATATATATATATATATATATATATATGTATATATACATAGTTTTTAAAATTTCATCCTCTGCTTTTCCAAAAAAGAATTTTTTTCTCCCCCCCCCCTCTCTCTCTCTCTCTCATTAACCACTCCCCAGCCTCTCAATATTTTACCCAAAGCCAGATATTACCAAGATAATTTCACACTTTCTACCCAGTTACCACCACCAAAAACAAAGTCGCATCAGCATCTCAAACTGAGACTCATTCACTTGATGGCATTGTTGTATCGGGATATCGAGGCGTTGCTGGCAAATGGTTGTTCATGAGGGTGTTAATATGATTGCCAAGTTATTACTAACTTGATCCCCTTGCCTCATTGCCCTAGTTACTGAACCTCGTGTTAATCACCCTACGCCATACTAAATGCTCTCAACTCTCCAACTCGAATTCTTCCCGCTCCTTCTGGCATCTTGTAAAATCTTTCTAACAACTTTGCCTCATCATCCTTCCCTCCCCTCTTTTCTGCTGATGGTTCTGTAGCTATTTCTTCCACCACTGATAAAGCAGATCTCTTTCGCACAGACTTTCTCCTCCAATTCCACTTTAGACGATTCCAGTGCTGTTCCTCCATCACTTCCCCCCTCGACTTCCTCATGGCTGACATTAAAATTTCTTCAGTTGATGTATTTTCTGCCATCACTGGCCTCAGTACTAACAAGGCATATGGGCCTGATGGGGTCCCTCCATTGTTCTCAAGAACTGTGCTTCTGTGCTTACACCACCTAGGCAAACTCTTTCGCCTTTGTCTGTCAACTTGTACCTTTCCTTCTTGCTGGAAGTTTGCTCTCATTCAGCCAGTCCCAAGAAAGGGTGACCACTCTCAACCCTCCAACTATCGTCCAATTGCTTTAACGTCCTGTATTTCCAAAAGTTTTCGAGTCAATTCTTAATAGAAAATTTTAAAGGCATCTTTCACATCACAACCTTCTTTCCGATCGTCAGTATGGGTTCCGTCAGGGACGCTCCACTGGCGATCTTCTCACCACCTTTCAGACTCCTGGTCATCCTCCTTTCGGAACTTTGGCGAAAGCTTTGCCATTGCGCTTGACATCTCAAAGGCTTTCGATCTAGTCTGGCATAAATCTTTAATTTCCAAACTGCCCTCCTACGGTTTCTATCCTTCTATCTGTGCCTTCATCGCTAGCTTCCCCTTTCTGATCGTTCTATAGCCGCTGTTGTAGACGGCCATCGTTCTTCTCCTAGATCTATCAACAGTGGTGTTCCTCAGGGCTCTGTCCTATCACCAACTCTCTTCCTTTTATTCATCAATGATCTTCTAAGCTGTACATCTAACCCTATCCACTCATACGCTGATGACTCCACCCTTCACATTTCCATTCGGTTCCCCGCAACGCCCATCTCAACAGTTGCTTCAAGAAACAAGGGAATGAGGCTATGGCACACCTAATGTCTGACTTGGCTCGTATCTCTGACTAGGGTAAAAATAATATGGTTGTCTTTGGTGCACCTAAGACTCAGTTCTTACACCTATCAACCCGACAAAATCTTCCACAGGTATACCCATTAATGTTTAATAATATTCAGCTTAATCCTGCATCATCCTTGAACATGCTTGAGGGTTTTCATTTACTCGGGACTTATCTTGGAAAGATCATAGCCCATCTCTTGTAAAATCTGCTTCCAAGAGATTGGGTGTGCTAAGCCGTCTCCGCTCTTTCTTTACCCCTGCACAATTGTTGACTCTATACAGGGTTTTATCCACCTCTGTGTGGAGTACGGCTTTCTCTTGTGTGGGGAGGCTCCCCACATACAGCTCTTCTCCAATAGAGGGTGGAGTCAAAGGCTTTTTCATCTCATTAACTCTCCTCGTCTTACTGACTCCCTTCAACCTCTGTCTCTTCACGCGCACTGTTGCATCTTTATCTCTTTTCTATCGTCACTTTAATGGTCACTGCTCCTCTGAACTGTCTGCTTGCATTCCTCCCACCTCTACGACAGGCGCGTGGCACCCGTCTGGCAGCAAACTCTCATCCCTTTTCCTTCCAACTCTCTAATGCAAAATGGAGGGGTTGACATTACTCCCCAGTCTTTCATTTATGCAACAGGTCAGCTCTGGAACTGTCTCCCTCTATCTGCTTATTTCCTGCTGCCTATGATCTCCAGTCTTTCAAGCGCAGTGTGTCCAGGCATCTCCAAATGATCGGATCTTGAATTTGGCTCTCTATTGTATTTTGTTTTTCTCTTGGAGGGAACTGTTACTGCGGGCTCATGGCCTTTGGTTCCTTCTTCCTCGCATAAAAAAAAAAAAAAATACAAAGATTCGTGACAAGTAGAAATGATTAGAGCAAGAAAGGTTTGGTATGGATTAGTTAGGGTAGTTTAAGTTAGGTTAGTTTTGGATTATACTGAGTATGCAAAATTAAGGTAGGATTAGGAAAGGTTAGGTTAGAATGGCTTCAATAAGGCTAAGTTGGGTTTGGTTCTGTTGGACTGGGTTGGCTTAACCCAGCCTAGATAAAATAGAGTAAAAGTAAGTTGGGGTTAGGTTAGGTGACAGGAGGCATTTCACTCATTCAGTGATCCCTGGACGAATTAAAAAAAGATCAGAACACGAAAACATCCTATCTCACATCGTGTACACAGTCCCCTGAGGCAACATTTGCAATTTGTACGCCTTACACACTTCCATAATGTATGTGTTAGTCACTATTCACGCAAAGGACCTCCAAGGGATAATTAAGGTAAAAGCAGTGATGCTCCCATTTAGACTGACTTGTACCTAAGTAATAGCGCCTCTGATAATTCAATGTACTGTACAAGCAGGGACAAAAATGGCCTAATATTTCATCCTTTTCACTTCTCACTTGCCTCTGCTGGTAAAGATTTCTAAGCTGAGAGAGACTTGATAAATATCCCTGTTCATGGATGATTCTTTTACATATAAAGCGTCAGGGAGGATGGCAGCCTAATGGACGCAACCTAAAGTGTGAAGCAGATGCAGTGGAATATAAGGAAATTTTCTCACTAAATATACTCAGTTCTTTCCTATTTTACACTCTCCTTGTGTAGTCATTACTAAATTACAGTATCAGTGTGCAATAAACGTACAAGAGCACATCACCAGCTGTCAGTACCGAAAATGTATGCATCAACATCATCATCAGAGAGAACTGAAACCAAAGTGAATGTGTAAAACTGGCTGAGTGAATTAATTATCATGATAAATACAAGACTGATTATCATACAGGATATCGAAGTGCGTATTATGCCCTTCATTGCGATGACACATTTTATATTACCGGTATTTGTATATTCCAGTTACCACCAGACGATTATAATTCGCTTAGGAGGAACCTCACGTATATATTGAAAAGGTTAACTTTTTCCATCTTGATATTTTTTCTTATACTACGGTATGTTCTTGCTCACTTCGAGACGATTTTATTTCAACGGCAGAAATGACTTTCTTACTCAGTGGATTACAAACTATGTCTATAAACTAATGTCTTTTAAAATCTGAACTTGCCACCACACCAAACGATATGATTCATTTTAGAAAAAAGCTTTCGTATTGAAAACTTTGATTCTGCCCAACATGAGACGATTTGCATTGGTTTATTTGTGACTTTCAAAATGAAGGGGATGAAAATAGCCTTCATTAAACCAGTCCGAAGTTGAATAATATTGTATGGAGATAGCAAGAGTAAAATATAATAACACTTGACCTCATTGGAGGGGTTAATGTAGACTGTTTCTCACCCATTCATTCAGTGGCGTCTCTCCCTAAGCTTTTTCGGTTAACGTTAACTAGAAAAACGAATACAAAAGTTAATATGTCAGCCATTATGTGCAGGGAAAACACGTGTTATAAATTCCACTGAGGGTATGAAATTTTGTGAGAGCATAATCGATTTCATATTAATAGCAGCTACATCCTTGCAAAAATGTCTGACGATAATAAATGCTGTGAGAAGTGTTGAAAACCATCCTTACTGCTATCATCATTAAGCCAATAATTTTGTGCCAACAGTGTCATTATGATAGCTGACAACATTACCATTACATTTTGCTGCACCACTGTTGAAGTTGCCACAAGTCACTGAATACTTTCAAAACTCACTGTAATATCATCATTACCACCACAAGCAAAATTACCACAACACACCTGTTACCACCACTACCCATTATAGTACCACCTCTAGTACCACACTACCCATATCACCTACCACCATCACTGAACATCAGCACCACAACATTAGCACCATACTGCCATACTACGCAGTACATTACCACCACCGCCACTAACATGCCAAGTACTCACTGCCAGGCCTGCACCAACAGTACTACTTCTACCCTACGCTAACAATTCGTTGTTGCATCCAAACCACCACCACTACCACACAATCATAACCATATGATCACCACAGCTAAAACATTACTACCACTACAACCACACCACCACCACACTACCACGCCACGGCCACCACAACACAACACCTAGAGTACCCCATATTGCACATAATTACAAGAACAGAAATATCTCTGTTTCACTGAAGTGAACAGCATAACACTCGCACACACACACACACACACACACACACATTAAAAAAATCACTCTATATTTTCCAGGAGAATTTTTTTTTCTCTCTCTCTCTCTCTCATTAACAACTATTTCCCACCTCCCTCATAGTTTTCCCCTGACAAGGTATCACCAAGGTAATTTCAACCACTCCGACCAATTACCACCGCCAATAAAATCTCATCAACATCACCAAACAGAGACTCATTCACTTAACTGGTACTGTTATATCAGGATATCAGGAAGGCGTTGCTGGCAAATGGGTGTTCATGTGGGCGTTAATATGATTACCTGGCTATTATTTACCCAGTCCCTTGTCTCATTTATTAGAAGCTTGAAAGCCAACCTATGCCATACAAGGATTTTTAACAGTAGCAGTGATTACAGGAGAAAGGTTGGAAAAAGACTGGTTTGGTTATTTTAAGCTAGGTCAGTTCGTTTTAGGCCGAACAGAGATAAATTAAGGGGAAAGGTTAGGTTTATCTTGGTTAGAATGGCTTAAATTAGGCTAGATTGGGTTAGATTGAGCTGTACAGACATGGCTCATCCTAGCTTTGGAAAGACAGAGTAAAAACAATGGGGTTCCTTAACATATATTTCGTGAAAAATGAAAGTAATGCATCAATTTACATGAAATTTTACTAGACAATAACTCTGATACCTACTTACGTGTGTAGAAATTTTCAAGACGAAATATGAAAAACAAAAAAATATTCTGTAATATCCCCTCGATTTTTAACCTAACTTTAAATGACTACTGCTCGAAAATTTATTAATATATAAACATTTCATAATTATCACTGACGAAGTTAATCAGTAAAGAAAAATTCTTATCATTGACTTTTCTTTCATATACTTTTGTTGTGGCGCAAAAGAAATAAAAACAATAACAATTTTGATGCACGTAAGAAAATCCGCAAACACTCATATATATATATATATATATATATATATATATATATATATATATATATATATATGACCAATTATTAAAAAAAATTGAAGTAAATAGCATGAAAACTAACGATACAGTATCATTTTAAGGGTCAAAAACTTACATTTGAGGAAAACATGATTAAAAGAGCGTATGCTGCGTAGCCCTGTACTGTAGATATTCTCGAAGTTTTTAGGTTCCTCATTTTCCTCTTCATAGGTAAGTCCATTGTCTTGTCCCTGGCTACCAGATACTTCATCACTGATGGTGTCCACTCAATCCCAAGACGATCTGCCAAATGACTTGCGACGCAGCCAGCGTTGTAATTGCTAACAGCTGTTGCAGTTGCGAAGATGATCATTCTCTTGGAGGCAATGCGGTGCTTCGGAGCAAATCCTCCAAATTCTCGAGTGCAAGTGTTCATTCCTGTTTTAAGTCATGCCCTGAAAGGCATCTAGCCATCATTTCGTCAGTTGTCGGTCGATCATATATGGTTTTATTTGTTCCAGCTGCTCTTGTTCCAAGTGGAAATAAATTTTCATTTCAGCGTGGGATTTAGGTGTTTCCCCACGTGCGATGCTTTTATTATAAAAGCACCATGACTTTTCTCCTTTTGCACAATTCTGATGCTGAGGATTTTTATCTGTGGAGGTGCAATGAAAGAACGTGAGACCTGATCTCCCTCATTTCCCTGGCACTGGTGCCAACCTTTCATTCAAGCTAACTTGAAAATAGTGCTGTAGGTGATCGATAACATCAGTTTATATATACTTCGTATATATATATATATATATATATATATTTATATATATATATATATATATATATATATATATAACAGAACGGAGGAAGGAAAAACAAATGGGTAAAAGAAATATAATCCATACACCAGATTACTGGTGTCCTCTGTTCATAAAATATCTGTAACAGTTAGACTTGAACAGTTGTGGGTTGAAATTTGGAGGAAAACAACTCTGGGGAAGCGAGTTCCAGAGAGATGCAGTTCGGGGAATGAAAGAATTCTGATAGGCAGAAGTTTTGCAGTATGGATGAGTGACATTCCAGTCATGAGCGCTACCAGATGCCCGTGTAGCTGAGGGAAGGCATGGAGAGGTGCCACCATGGACGCAATTCGTCTGAGCATTTGCCAAAAAAATATCTGTAAAATAATGCAAGGAGGCAACATTCCTTCTTACTTGCAGGGGATGTAGTTGATATGTAATGGCAGGGTTGTTAATGATTCTAACAGCTTTATTCTGAATTTTGTCTAGTTGTCTTAATGCAACCTCTCTACAACCATTCCACAAGGGTGAGCAATATTCAAGCTGAGAGCGCACATGACTCTTATAAATTATAGCTAACTGCTCATCGGCCGAAGAAGTTACGGACTCTGTACAATAATCCAAGTTTCTTTGAGGAATTGGTTTTAGCAAGTGATATGACATGAGGGGTCCAGCTGAGGGCTCTGTTTAGTGAGACACCTAGAATTTCAATACTTTTTGAGATTGGAATATTAGTAGCACTGAAGTTAATGTACGAATCTGGCAATATCTGTCTATTAGTAAACTGTATATATTTAGTTTTACTAGCATTAAAAGAGACAAGGTTGTTTTGTCCCCATTCACTGGTTGTAGATAGATCTTGATTTATGGAGATGGCTGTACTGAGTTGAGAGGTAGAGATATTGGACTTTGTGAATGGATGTCTGAGTGTGAATGAACTATGTAGTGTTGGAGTCATCTGCATATGAGTGAATGGGATTGTGAGTGACAGATAAGAGATCATTAATATGAACCAGAAATAGGATTGACGCCAGAACTGATCCCTGCGGCACGCTGGCGTTAATTAGTGGAAATTCGAATATACATCATCTACTTTTACTCTTATTTTCCTGTCACTAAGATATGAAGAAATCAAAGGAACAAAAGACGTTAGTCCATAGCAAGGGGAGTTTGGACAGCAGGGAACGGTGCCATACTCTGTTGGCTGTTTTCCTCCCATTGATGATTTAGTTTTACCTTTTCCAACCTTTCATTGTCTTCCAGCTGTCTTGGACCAGTCCCAAATCGCTTTGCCACGTGACTGATGCATTCTGCTTTCACACAACTTGATTTTTATCACCATAGGAACCTTTACCTCCGCCCATGGCACTAACCGCGAGGTATGCTGAACTGTTCTCATCAGACACGAATGTTTTATATTGCATGTTATATTTAGGAGATCTTCCCCACATCTCAAGAGCAGCAGCTGCCTCCATGCCCCCCGAGGGCCATCACAATTGACTTCACATCTTGAATCAAGGTGGTCCTCTAGCCACATGACGTATTCAGTCTCATTGATTTTCGATTTCTCGAGGACCTTTTGCTTTGTTGTACAATCATTACACAACTTTGAACATGCTTCATTGTCAAGTACGAGCCCACTATCAACATCAATTACAGCCCCAATTCCAAAATTTGATTTGTGGCCCCGTTTATGCAACGATCGGTCAAATGTAACGTCCACATTCATTACACCGTCAGGATCCCACTTTATAAGCTTATTTCGAAACACAGCTTCTCTAGTTTTATCTAGTATACTTTTTGCATCTGTTCAAACAGCAGCCTCTGTGATGTGCTTTGCATTGCCCAATGTACGTAGGAAGGCTGAAATGTCTGAGACTCAAGAAAGACACTAGTTTGCTTGCACCATCGTAGCCAACGCAAGTAACATCATGGTATACATAAGTAGCAGAGAGTCAAAGGATGGAGAATTTTTCTTTAGCCCACTTGTGCCTTTTTGATTGTATCTATTATCACTTCACCACCCTCACAGTTCACAAGCATGGGTACGTGTCAATTTGATGGTGCGTAAATTTCACGTTCACACTATCTGACACAGGTGGGACACAACATTTTTTTCACTTTTCCTCAATGTCCTTTTCATCAAGCAAGCACAGTACTCTTTCACGCGTTTCTGGTTTCGCCTCTTGTTCGAGGAGGGATTTTCTTTTCTGCGAACTTGTTTGAGGACGTGAGGTCGAGGGTCCTGGGTGGAAGAACAGCAACAGGTGGTGGTAACGGATTTTCTCTTCTCCTGTCTCCAATTTTCTCTTCTTTCTCGCGTGTAGAGCTTGTGCCGGACTTTTAGACCAAGCTCAAGCCACCAAGCCAATGCACTGTTTTGGCCTCGGCATGGTGACAGGCAAGATTTCGAGTAACAGTAAGCGCGCGAGATGTCAAAAGCATGCGGGTATTCACCCCCGACTCACGCATGCCCAAAGGCGCACTGGGGGAGCTTCCATCACTTTTCCATCATTGTTTTCTCTATTCTCTCGCTTGCCGAAGGACAGATGCCAAGTGTCGCTTGCCAAAAAAAAAAAATCACAGGAAATCGAAAAAAATAGCAGTAAAATTACAAAGTGAAGTAGAGTATCACACGCATGGTAGTTTTTTAAAGGGCCGAATTGGGCATGGCTTTGTTTACATCCGGCCATTTAAAACTGTGCTTAGAATACTAGTATCGCCTAAGAGTTTGGGAAGATGTTGCCACAACATCCTTACATTTTCAGTGCGTTTAACTCTCACTAGTTGACCGATTTTTCGCTCAAAAGTGTGCATGAACCTCTTAAGCATAATCGCTGCAGATGTAGACAGAGAGTCAAGGGGTTGACCAAACTTGGTGCTTGAGGGTCCAAGCAACAACGAAGGGTTCGATTTTGAGAACAGTCAGTGAAAGGTCAAGGTTAAAAGGGCAAAGGCATATTTCAGTCTTTGTGTCTGTGTGAACAAAATAACAAATGAATTGTTTTGACCCGATAGGAGCCAGCCTTGGTAGAAAGAGATGAGCATCAGTAAAAGAACTGACCATTTTTGTAAGAACAATCGGCCAAAGTCAGGAGACACATGGCACTAGAAACTTTCAACAGTTTGCATCCGATTTACAGCATATTGTGGAATGATTCTGGGTAAACAAAGGATAAAGGCTTTGCTTTTGAGGCGAAATGTGAGTGTCAGACCCAGGACGGTCAGAAAGATCAAAATCAGGGTCACAGGGCAAGGTTAACTCAAACGATGTTTTTCTGATCTGGACCAAACTTACTAAAAGTGTAAAGTGTCAGACAAGAATGAAGGTATTCAGTTTTGAGAACAGTTGCGTGAAGGTCAATACCACAGGACAAAATAAACTGATCATTCCTTTGGCACAACAGGTGGGTGTGGGTGGTGACTCTTTGGGTGCTCCTTCATTCTATTGTGATGTCTCCAGACAGTTTTATTTAGCTTTTAGAGTTTTTTTTAACTGGAGAGATTAGGTATAATTTTCATTTACTCCTTCACTACCTTTACAAGAGGTGTCTCAAAGCTGAATACAGTCATCAGGAATTAGCTAAAATAAATCACCAATACATGTCACTCAAGCGGTTAATGAAGTACTTTGCCCCAACTGGTATCAATATGCCTATGTCATAATCAAAAAGCAACTTATAATAATCACCTGCCTCACATTTTTGATCAGTGTGACCATGTAACAATCAGCAATCCACTCCCTTTAACCAGTTCATAAACACCTTACAGTATTATCTGGTCAGTGTGGCCATCTGCCAATGAGTAATTCACTCCTCACTAGTTGATAAACACCTGCCACATTGATGATGTGAGGTCATCTAACGATTAGCAGTCCATTCCCTTAACATTAAATACGACCTGCCACATATTGTTTGATGTGACTGGTAACAATGTAATCAAGTAATCCACTCCCCCTACCATTTAGTATGCACCAGTTACAGATTTTTTTAATAGGCTTAAAATATATTATTTGGAATGACTGGAGAAAGAGGTGGATATTTAGATGAAAAAAGACAGAACACTATGAATTAAGAATAAAGGGAGAGTAAAAAGAATAAAGGGAGAGTGGCAGCAGATGAGAGGTGGGGTAGGCAGCTGACAGAGAATTTTCAACAGAATAAGAGGAGGAAATATGTTTGGAAGGAGGTGAAAAGGGTGCGAAAGGGAGAGTCTGGGAAGGAAGAACGAGTAAAAGCAGAGGATGGAAGGATGTTAATTGAGATGGATGCAGTAAGGAAGAGATGAGCAGAGTATTTTGAAAGATTGTTAAATGTAGAGGAGGAAAGAGGCGGCTGAGACTGGGGCGGATGGAAGAAGTGCAAGGAATAAATGTGTTGGGAGAGTTGAATGATTCCTTGATCACGAAGGAGGAAGTGGAGAAGGCAGTAAAAGGAGATGAAAACAGGGAAAGCTGCAGGTATGGATGGGAGTGCTGTGGAATGCCCTGAAGGGTGGTGGAGTGACTATTGTTGACTGGTTAGTAAGATTGTTGAATGTGTGCTTTGTGAAATGTATGGTGCCAGTTGACTGGGCAAGTGGCAATATTAGTCCCGTTGTTTAAAGGCAAGGGTGATAAGTATAGAATGTAATAGCTTTAGGGGTATAAGTCCTGTTGAGTGTTGTAGGTAAGGTGTATGGTAGAGTGTTCATTATGAGAGTTAGAGAGGGTACAGAGGGGGAGTGATTGGTGATGAGCAGTGTGGCTTTTTGGAGAGGGAGGGATGCGTTGATCAGGTGTTTGCTGTGAGACAAGTGTGTGAAAAGTGTTTAGCTTGAAAGGCAAGGATGTGTTTAAGGCATTTATGGATTAAGAGAAAGCGTGTGATCGATTTGATAGGGAGGCTTTGTGGACTGTTGTAAGATTGTATGGACTTGATGGTAGGTTACTAAAAGGGGTGAAAAGTTTTTATGTAAATAGTAGAGCATAAGAGTGGGAAATGCTGTGAGTGATTGGTTTCCCGTGAGAGTGGGGCTGCGACAGGGATGTGTGATGTCACCTTGGTTGTTTAATATTTACATGGATGGTGTTGTAAGGGAGGTGAATGCAAGAGTTTTAGGTGGAGGTCTGAGTCTGGTGAATGTAGATGGTGGAGAGTGGAATCTGAACCAGCTGCTGTTTGCAGATGATACTGCACTGGTGACTGATTCAGAGGAGAGATTGAGACAGTTGGTAGAGGAGTTTGGAAGGGTGTGTGAAAGGAGGAAAGTGAAAGTAAATGAGAATAAGAGTAAAGTGATGAAGTGTACGAGGTTGATAGATGGTAGGGGGATGAATATAGTTTTGAATGGTGAGTTGCTTGAGGAAGTAGATTGTTTTAAATATCTAGGGTCACATGTTGCTGTGGATGGAGAGAATAGATGCATAAGTGAAGTTTAGAATGAATGAAGTAGGAAAGGTGCTGGTAGGAATAAAATAAGTTTAGATGTTGTTTGGTTAGAATGGATGTAAAGAGAAGGCTGTATGAGGGTGTGGTGGTACTGACTGCTTTATATAGGGCTGAAACATGGAATATGGGTGTAGCAGAGAGGAAGAGTTTGAATGTTATGGAGATGAGGTGTCTGAGGAGCATGTGTGGAGTGGCACGTATGGATCAGGTGAGAAATGATGAAGTGCGAAGAACTGGAGTTATGCAGGAGATGGCTGAACGAGCTGAACAGAGTGTTGCAATGGTTTGGGCATATGGAGAGAATGGATATTGAGCGATTGGTGAAAAAGATAACTAGATCTGATGTGAGAGGTGTAAGGCTGAGAGGAAGACCACGAATAGGATTGATGGACAGTGTGAAGAGAGCGCTGGATGCGAGAGGGATGTCTGTTGGGCAAGGAAGAGTGGCTGTGCGTGACAGAAATAAATGGAGAGAAATTGTGTGAATGAATAAGTGATGACGCAGCCCTGAGGGATATTCTCCCACATTTGGTCTGATCAGCCTAGTCAGGTCAGGTGCGGAGTAAGGGGATGGGTCTGTTATGATGTGGCAGGGGTAAACCAGTTCTGCTGTTGGGCCCTGTTGCGGATGTCACTGATTGCATTGCGCAGTTGACCCTTGTGCGGTGTGGTGTGGTGAAGATCTGTCCGTTCTCCTCTTTGGGGCTAAGATGAGAATGAATGTGTTTGAATGGATGAGTAAATGGGAGTGTGTCGTCCTGTCTCAGCTACCTCCCTTTCCTTTAGGGGAAGCAGCCTAGGTATATAGATAGATAGATAGAAAAAGGCAATACTGTATCATAATTTAGGCAAAACGTAATTATGCTCTTCTCTGTGTTGGCCCAAGACTCGTCCTGTCTTCATCACTCCACTCCCTACAAACTGCTCTTTTCTTCCTCTCGCGTGCAGCTGCAACAGTTAGTCGTATTTTTTAAACCTCCTGATCATCAAAAATAATATATATATATATATATATATATATATATATATATATATATATATATATATATATATATATATATATATATATATATTGTTATATAGCCTATGATTTCATCATCCTTTGTGTAATTCTAACGTACAGTATGCTGCATGTTTGATCACGAGCGTGTTCTACCTCACTCCCCCGTCCTCCCCTTATAGTAGAGTAAGTCGTTCTTTCTGTTGTTCAGAGCAGGAGTGTCAACTCTTTGTCCCCTCTGGCTTCATTTGCACGTCCTTCTTACAAGTTGTATCAAGCTCTGCCGTCCCCTATATAATGAGCTCTGTCTCTGCACATTATTGCCACTTATATCAACTCCTCATTTTGTTCACATCTCTGTCCTCCTATGTACAGTTGTTATTATTGTGAGTGCTCAGGAAGTCTCCAACCATCTAGCAGCTGTGTGATTTGAGTATAAGTGTTGTTGCATTTTTTCTTGTACTGTGTAGCATAAGGTGTTAATGCTTAGACCTAGTAAGGTTTTTTTGATTAATGTAAGGTTCTCAGCCAATTGTTAATAATACTTCGTAGTTTGTATCCGTAATAATTTATCTTGCATTAACTAAGCATTATCCAGTGTATTTTCATTTTATCAGGGCTGACTTAGATAAATTTACTCTTGCTAATTTCGTGTTAATAGAGGCTATTGCTGTTAACCATATAATTATTTAACCCCATTGCCATAACATTATCCTTATGAGTCCTGAATGTTTTGTTGTTAGTTTGAGCATTAAACTTTAATTTGTAATTTTACCTAACTCTTTCGTTTTGAACCTGGAACTATACAGGACAGTAGTGATTTTTAGTATTCTCACTTAAAGTGTACATTATCTTTCTCTGTTCCGTAACATAAATTTGGCGACCTCTTACCAGGATATTTCAGGATATTATCATAAGGATATTGCTTGATATTTTGTGACTGTGATTTATTCATGATGGCTACTATTACTACACTTGATGAAGCCAAAGATTTTTTGTCAAATGTGCAAACAATGTGTGACGTAGAAAACAGAACAAAGAATGAACTTAAGCTTGTTGCTCAACAATTGGGAATTGCTGTTCGCTCTCATCATTCTAAAGATCAAATTGTTGACATGATTAATGAAAGCTTGTTTAATGTAACTCCTCGAAATGAGCAAACGCAGATTGAATTAGCTAAGTTACAGCTAGCCCTGCAGGAGGCTCGTGCTAAGGAGGCTGAATTTCAGGCAAATGCTAAGGAGGCTGAGTCTCAGGCTCGTATTCAGGAGGCAAAGGCTCAGGCACAAATTGAACTTGCCAGGATTCAGGCAGACCATGAGTATCGCATGAAACAAGGTGGAACTGGATCATCTAGCTCTGATGATTTTGATGTGGCTAAAAATGTTAAACTTGTCCCTCCTTTTAATGAATCTGATTTAACAAAGTATTTTCAGTTGTTTGAGAGGGTAGCTACAGGTTTTAATTGGCCCAAAAAGTATTGGCCAGTACTCCTTCAAACTGTTCTCACCGGTAAAGCTCAAGTAACTTATGCATCTTTGCCTCAGGATCAATCTGATAATTATGATGTAGTTAAGAGCTTGATTCTTAAGGCCTATGAGGTTGTTCTTGAAGCCTATGGAGTAAAATTTAGGACAACTTATAAGCAAGATAAGCAATCCCATGTTGAGTATGCAAAAATCAAAGAAGATCTGTTAGAGCAGTGGTTAAATTTTAAGAATGTAAATTCTTATTTTGGTAAATTTAAGCAGACGATTTTGCTGGAGGGACTTCAAAAGGTGTGTTAATAAAGATGTAAGCCTATATCTTGATGAGTAAAGAATATATAATTTGTCTGATGCTGCAGTTTTGGCTGATGAATATGTTCTCACTTTCACAAGAGATATTCTAAGAGAAAAAGAAAATCTGAGAGTAAATACGTTGCCTCTACTCAGAGTACAGGTAACAGGAAAGAGAATAAAGATGATGTTTCTCAGGAAGTAAATACCAACTTCACCTTCAGATTTCAGAAAAGTAAATGTACTTATTGTAGTAAGCTTGGTCATACTATGGAGAAATGTTTCAGGAGACAGCGTGATGTGAACAAAAAGGAGTCTTTAAATATTCAGTCAATTGGTCTAGTGTCCACCCTTGAGAGTTCCCAGATTTCTTTCACTGAGTTAACTAAACCTGCTTTGAGGCGGAAATTAAATCCTCATGATGAAGCTTCACTTTTGAGCAGTAACATGGGTGACACTCTCGAGAGTTCATGTGCTAATTTCCTGTCTGATGGAACTGTCAGTCCTCTGGACAGTAATGACAGGGAAATTAGTTAAAATATATCGTGATACAGGTGCTTGCCAATCCCTTATGCTGACCAGTGTTCTAGGCTCTAATGTTAATTCCTCTGATGAAACTGCTTAATCTTACAAGGTGTAAGGAATAATTACTTCCACTCTGTCCCTTTGTGCAGAGTGAATTTAGGAGTCTGGTTTTGTTAATGGTTCCGTTATGGTTGGGTTGGTTGAGACACTCCCAATGTCAGGTGTAACTTTCTTACTTGGAAATGAAATTGGTGGAAGTCAGAATAATCCAGCTCCTCAGTTGTCTAGTGAGCCAGTGGCTGCGTCCCAGGATTGTGATGTCCCTGATGTGTTTCCCTGCATGTGCTGTCACTAGGGCTAAATCTAAAGTTACTGGTGATTTAGAGGATAATGATGATGATGATGTTATCCTAATGACACTTTTCTTGGTAATTTGGACCACTTACCAGATGAGTCAGTACCTCGTAGTGTTGATAAGTTGTCTCGTCAAGAGTTGGTTGAGTTGCAGGTTGCTGACCCTGAGTTGAGAAGGTCTAGCTAACTCTGCTTGCAGTGAGGAAGAGTCAGCTGGTGCTTCTACTTGTTATTATATAAAGTCAGAGGTACCCCTTGAGGAAGTGGACACCCCCAACAGCATCAGTCGACTGTGAGTGGGAGGTTGTACATCAAGTTGTCATCCCTCGTGTTTGTAGGCAGGATATCATTAGAGTGGCTCATGATTCCAGTTTGGCAGGACACCTTGGAGTGAGGAAGACTGTGGCACGCATTTTGAAACACTTTTTACTGGCCAGGTATCTTCAGGGTCATGTTTCCTGGTATTGTAAGTCTTGTCCACACCTGTCAAGTTGTGGGGAAGTGTAATCAGACCGAAAAGGTTGCACCTCTGATTCCTATTCCTCCTTTTGAGGCGCCATTCACCCGTGTGTTGGTGGATATTGTGGGCCCTCTTCCTGAGACTTCTTCAAGATTTTCTTATGTGTTGACCCTGATTGATATGGCTACTCGTTGTCCTGAAGCCATTCCACTTAGAAATATCTCGGCAAAGAACGTGGTTAAGGAATTGCTAGGGGTTCTTCACAAAAGTTTGGTCTGCCCAAGGAGGTACAGTCAGACCGGGAAGTAATTTCATGTCAAATGTTTTCAAGCAGTCTCTGATAGAGTTAGGCATCACCCAGATCACGTCTTCAGCTTACCATCCCGAGACTCAAGGAGCGTTGGAGAGATATCATCAAACACTCAAATCGATGCTCAAGAAATACTGTTTGGAACATCAGAAAGACTGGGATAAAGGTCTTCCATTCGTTGTGTTTGCCGCAAGAGAATCTCCAAATGAATCACTGGGCTTCTCACTTTTTGAACCACTGTTTGGCCATGAAGTAAGAGGGCCCCTTAAGCTACTCAAGGAATGCTGGCTGTCGGAGGATGATGACGTCAACCTGCTGGAGTATGTGATGAAGTTCAAAGAACGGCTGTCCACTGCTTTACAGCTGGCGAGAGAGAATTTAGGAGCTGCTCAGGAGAAGATGAAAACTTGGTATGATAAGAATTCCAGGTTACGTCACTTTCAGCCAGGAGATTAGGTTTTGATTCTGCTACCGGTGCATGGGCAACCTCTTCAAGCCAAGTTTAGTGGTCCCCTTATTTCGTGGAGAAGAAACTCCAGTGATGTCAACTATGTCATCGCCACACCAGATTGTAGAAAGAACAAGCAACTTTGTCACATCAACATGCTAAAGTTATATCACAGGCGGGACGAAAATAACCCAGTCTGCACTGTAGCTGTTCCACCCGAGTCTGCAAGTGAAGTTCTCCCATGCAGCATGAGCCTGAGTGATAGTTTGGGGAAGAATCCTGATATCATGAATGATCTCCAGACTAAGCTTTCTCATCTACCTCCCGAGGAGAAGAGCAGGAGTTTTCGGCATTACTGCAGGAGTACCCGCAAGTGTTCCGTGCCACTCCAGGAAGAACCACTGTGTTGATGCATGATGTCGATATTTAGACGCAAAGCCAGTACTAAACTGCCTCCTTACCGTGTGAACCCAGTGAAAGTTCCTCTCATCCAGAAGGAGCTTGGCTACCTGTTTACAAGATGACTGAGCCCTGTCAGAGCGAGTGGAGTTCTCCTGTCACCCTAGTCCCTAAGCCAGGTGGGTCACAGCGGCTTTGCATTGACTACAGACGTGTTAATCAGATAACCAAAGTAGACACTTACCCTCTCCCTCGTGTGGAAGATTGCATAGACAAGATCGGAAAGGATAGTTAGATAAATAAGTTTGATTTGTTAAAGGGATACTGGCAAGTACCTATGACTGAACGTACTAGGGAGATCTCATGTTTTGTAACACTAGGAAAGACTTTTTGCATGTACTGTAATGCCATATGGTATGAAGAAAGAGATACCAGCCACATTTCAGAAGCTCATGAATGTTGTAACAGAGGGTTTGGCAGGGTGTGTTGTTTATATTGATGATGTATTAATCTTCAGTGACAACTGGAAGAGATCACCTATGCCATTTCAGGTACATTTCTTGAGCGTTTGGTTCAGGCTGTCTTGTGACTAATTTATCAAAGTGTGAGTTTGGTCAAGCTAAAGTTCAGTACCTTGGGTACGTAATTGGTGATGGACATGTTGCACCACCAGCAGCTAAGGTTCAGGTTATAAGTGATCTTCCCAGACCTAAAAGTAGGAAAAAGAGCTACAAAGATTTTTGGGAATGGTAGGTTACTACCGAGAGATTTGTTCTTAACTTTTCAATTCTTACATCACCACTTACAGACCTACTGAAAAAGGGAGTTAAATTTGTCTGGACCGATAACTGTGAATCCTCTTTCAACAAACTTAAAGCTATCCTATTAAGTCAGCCAGTGCTCGCTACTCCAAATTTTGCTAAGCCTTTTAAGATGGCTGTTGACGCAAGTGATACAGGAGCTGCGGCTGTTTTGCTGCAAGAGGATGATCAGGGTATTGTACACCCCGTATCTTGTTACGGTAAGAAGTTCACTCCACCTCAAAAGAACTACTCAGAGTATTGAGAAAGAGCTTTTGGCCTTGATTTTTGGGTTTACAGCATTTTCCTTATTATTTGTGTTCTGGTTTTGACCCCATAGTCATTTATACCCATCATAACCCACTGAAATTCCTTAGTAAGTTTAACGATAAAAATCAGAGATTGACAAGATGGAGTCTACTTCTTCAGGAGTATTCATTAGACATACAACATGTCAAGGGAAAGAAAATGTTATTGCAGATTGCATATCTAGACTTTAGACAGATTGTTTTAGAGTAATAAGAAATTTCCTTCGTAAATTTCTTTTTTCTTTATTGGAGAGGTGTTACATAGCCTATGATTTCCTCATCCTTTGTGTAATTCTAACATTACAGTATGCTGCATGTTTGATCACGAGCGTGTTCTACCTCACTCCCCCCCGTCCTCCCTTATAGTAGAGTAAGTCGTTCTTTCTGTTGTTCAGAGCAGGAGTGTCAACTCTTTGTCCCCTCTGGCTTCATTTACGTCCTTCTTACAAGTTGTATCCAAGCTCACCACATCCTATATAATGAGCTCTGTCTCTGCATTATTGCCACTTAGATCTAATCCTCATTTTGTTCCACATCTCTGTCCTCCCCTGTACAGTTGTTATTATTGTGAGTGCTCAGGAAGTCTCCAACCATCTAGCATCAATGTAATTTGAGTATAAGTGTTGTTGCATTTTTCTTGTACTGTGTAGCATAAGGTGTTAATTCTTAGGCCTAGTAAGGTTTTTGTGATTAATGTAGGTTTTTATGTCAACCAATTGTTAATAATAGTTTGTATCTGTAATAATTTATCTTGCATTAACTGAGCATTATCCAGTGTATTTTTCATTTTATCAGGGCTGACTTGAAT
>NW_027643240.1:0-24990 GCF_032717465.1 Coenobita brevimanus | reverse complement strand
GACAACTAATTGTTGTGTAGCGTGGTGTATGTAATACACGGTGTAGGTGTGACAGTTGTAGTGTAACTGTACCTACGTGTAAAATAACATAGTAAATAATAACATGGCAACGACGAAGGCAGAGGAGAAGAGGCGGCAGCGTGCGGCAGACGATCAGCTGGTCCGCACAGCAAAACTGATACACCCATTGCTGAACCTGCAAAACCAATTGAGGTGGAGCATCAAAAATGTCAATGAGACAAAATTCTTATTACGTTACAATTACTCTCTCTGCCTAGCAATCAGTACATGCTACGAAAAGTACACTCGAGGTCGCCATTAATTTTAGCACACGATTAGTGTCAGCAAGTTGAGAATCCTTGTGCAAACTCGGGTCTTCCATAGCCTCGAACCACACACGGGTCCTCAACCTGTGCCTTAACCTACAATACTTATATTAGTATCGGGGAGCTGAGAATCCTTGTGCAAACTTGGGTCTTCCATAGCCTCAAATCGCCTTTGCGGAGTTCTCTCTCTTACTTCCCCCTTAACCTACAGTACTTATATTAGTATCGGGGAGCTGAGAATCCTTGTGCAAACTTGGGTCTTCCATAGCCTCAAGTCGCCTCTGCGGAGTTCTCTCTCGAACTTCCCCCTTAACCTACAGTACTTATATTAGTATCGGGGAGCTGAGAATCCTTGTGCAAACTTGGGTCTTCCATAGCCTCAAGTCGCCTCTGCGGAGTTCTCACTTCCCCCTTAACCTACAATACTTATATTAGTATCGGGGAGCTGAGAATCCTTGTGCAAACTTGGGTCTTCCATTGCCTCAAATCGCCTTTGCGGAGTTCTCTCTCTAACTTCCCCCTTAACCTACAGTACTTATATTAGTATCGGGGAGCTGAGAATCCTTGTGCAAACTTGGGTCTTCCATAGCCTCAAGTCGCCTCTGCGGAGTTCTCTCTCGAACTTCCCCCTTAACCTACAGTACTTATATTAGTATCGGGGAGCTGAGAATCCTTGTGCAAACTTGGGTCTTCCATAGCCTCAAGTCGCCTCTGCGGAGTTCTCACTTCCCCCTTAACCTACAATACTTATATTAGTATCGGGGAGCTGAGAATCCTTGTGCAAACTCGGGTCTTCCATAGCCTCAAGTCGCCTCTGCGGAGTTCTTTCTCGAACTTCCCCCTTAACCTACAGTACTTATATTAGTATCGGGAAGTTGAGAATCCTTGTGCAAACTTGGGTCTTCCATAGCCTCAAGTCGCCTTTGCGGAGTTCTCTCTCGAACTTCCCCCTTAACCTACAGTACTTATATTAGTACCGGGAAGCTGAGAATCCTTGTGCAAACTTGGGTCTTCCATAGCCTCAAGTCGCCTCTGCGGAATTCTCACTTCCCCCTTAACCTACAGTACATAATATGTATGTACAGGCCCTGGACATAATGTGTCCTGTGGGGCCAATGGGCGAGACGTCAGGTCTGCACCCACTTCACCACTACCCTGTCTCTCAACTGACTCAGAGATTACAGGTGTAGTTACAAATGGCACAGGAAGGGCATGTCCCTGATTAGTGGTGATACTTTGGCACACACTGCAAGAACAGACAAAACTATCTATGTCCCGTCCCATCCCTGGCCAGAAAAAGTCAGCTCGGATACGGCCCTGGGTCTTCCTTTTGCCCATGTGACCTGAGGCTGAACAATGACCCCATTGTAACACTGCTAGGCGGTACTTGGCGGGAACGACAAACTGCAGTCGAGCCTCGCCCTCGGGTGTTCGTGACTCACGGTAGAGCCGTCCTTGTTTAATAAGGAACTTGGCTCGACCTCCCCGTGAATACTTTATCACTCGACCCTTTTGTTTGTTCCGCACGGTAGCAAGTGTCGGGTCAGAATGTTGTTCTTGTACAACAAGTTGACTACACATCAGATCTTGCGGCGATTCAATGATCACTGGGGTGACACAGTCTGGAGCCTCAGTCATGGCTCGTGTTACCGCAGCAGCCGAAGTCTGAGTAGCGTCATCGGAGCAACTATCCTTGACTCCATTAATATTTCCAATGATGAGTTCAAATAAAGGTTCTGGCATGACAACTGCAAGTGTCATACCAGTATAAAATGGAGATGCCACCTGGATACATGCCTCAGGGAACAATCTCACTGATCCATCAATAAGCTTTGCATGGATCTGTCGACCTGTATACTGCTCAGGCCGAACTAAACTCTGCTTAACAGAGCAACCTGAGGAACCATTATCTCTCAGGACCTTCACAGGAATCCCTCCCACAAACCCTGGCTGAACAAGGAAGGTACTGTCACCTGTGGTGGGGCCTGTGGAGGAAGCAGCTAGCCACTCATGAGGCTGCTGAATTGATGTGGCAAACATTGTGCCTTATGAGTTATAAGATGGAACATTGGCCATCTGTGGAGGGGGTTCACTGTCACTGTGGGACTAGTGAACTGTGGGGAAGTACCCACACTGGTAGGGACGTGACCACCAGGCTGCTGCTGAGGAATGAAGGCTGCATTCGCTTCCTGCCTCTTTTGAGCTGGTGGTGAAAAAGTTTGTCCCATCGGTCGGTTGCGTGGCTGATACTGCTGCTGGTTAGGGTACTTGTTGTACCTCTTCCACTCAGGTTTCTGAGTGTTTTGCCCCTGGTCCTTCCACTGCGGTTTTGGACCTTGGCCATTACTCTGAGAATGGCCCTGTTGCTGGGGTTCAGTCTGAGACGACTTCCCAGACTTATCAGCTTTTCTGTTCCAGGTGTTTTGCTTACGAGTTTGATACCCGTATGCAGTAAAGAATGCATCAGCCTTTTCTGCCATTTGGCTGGCATCTTTCACCTGGCAGATCTTAAGCTGTGCTATGAGCTCAGCAGGCCACGACCTCTTTAGCTGTGTACGCAGCATAAGGTCAATTATCCCCTCACGCGTGGAAGGAGTTTCATCTTTCTCCATCCACTCATTTAAGTAAGCTGTGAGACGATCAAGGAACTGAACAGCTGTCTCCTTGTCTTGGAGACGAGCTCGCATGAACTGAACTTTGGCGTCGTCTACTGTGAGACCATACGCCTTAATGAGTGCAGCTTTCATCATCTCATATGTGAGATTGTCTCCACGAATTCTGTGGAGAATATCGAGGGCAGGGCCCTCAAATAGGCTAAGAAACTGAAGCCGCTTAGCTGCCTCATCCAGTTGATACATGTCTGCCATGTCCTCAAAACGAGCTATGTACGGCTCGATTCGCTCGCTTTCCTTGTATGAAGGAAGCTTGATGCGTGGGGTCGCCAGGACATGTGCAGGGAGAACGCTCGTGGAGCTAGGACCAACTGCACCAGACGTGTCTGAAGCCAAGGAATCTCGCTTGAGCTTCAGCACTTCAAGTTCATGTTCTCGTTCTTTGTCTCGCTGTTCACGCTCGTATTCGCGCTGTTCTCGCTCTTGTACTAGCTCGTGTTCGCGCTGTTGTCGCTCATATTCGCGCTGTTCTCGCTCATATTCGCGCTGTTCTCGCTCGTATTCGCGTTGTTCTCGCTCACGTTCACGAGCGTCTTTCTCACGTTCTTGCTCGTAATTAAACCGTGAGAGAACGTAACTCTGTATTTTCTCTGGGTCAGTGAGACCCATATCTTTGGCTTC
The DNA here is from genome assembly GCF_032717465.1 of Coenobita brevimanus. NCBI lineage: Eukaryota > Metazoa > Arthropoda > Malacostraca > Decapoda > Coenobitidae > Coenobita > Coenobita brevimanus. The sequence goes on along the minus strand of NW_027643240.1, from coordinate 21,371 downwards.
CTGTACATAAGCACTGGCTGCCATGGCGCTAATTTATTAAGCAAACCGAAATTGAGTACTGACTGCTTAGCGACGAATACTAATAAACACAGGTAAAGAGTACAGACACAAGCTAGTGGTGACCAGTCTTATCTAGTTAACTGGCAAAAATTAAAGCAAAAATGCGAATAACTAAGAACTCTCAATGGGTACGGCGGCTACCCAGGAGCGAATAAAATCGTCTGGCGTTACCAAGAATAGACTAGAGTTAGGTACTCTATTGATTAATAAAGCAAAAATTCACTTGCTAAATTAACGGTAAACACCAGTAAGCTTGTGCCTATAAACTTTAATGATAAATACCTAAATATGAATGAGTGAGCACTATCTCGTGAATAGCTTTAGAGCTAGGAGTTAATATCCTGGAATGAGGTCGCCAATTGTCACGGGGTTTTTATAATATCACGGTAATTTTGATATAAATGGTTAAATGTTATTTAAATTGATATTAATATTCAATAATATTGAAGAGCAAGGACAATGATTGTCTTGCTACGTCAAGCAACGATTACTTTACGCTGACTTGCTACGATTCTCTAAGAACGAGAATTTATAAACTTTCTCAACAGTACACAGCAGAGACTAATTACTCACAAATGCTGAATTAGTACTGTTAGCCTCTGGAGAAAGTTACTTCACCCCTGACAATAAATAACTAATACTAACATCAGGTTCTTGCCGATGCTTAACTCCTATGGCACAACGGATTTTAAGTTATTACAACAAGACTGGTCTAAGTACCAGTTATGAAGGCAAACGTTTATGCAAGCTAGGAGCTATATGGAAAATAAGCTTAATTTGGATTAAATGAAACAAGATTTTACTTTACACTGAGCTCAAGAAAGGAACTGTTAAATTTATTGATTACAAAAAATAAATTTAACGTTACAATTCAAATCAAATCAATGAGACGCACTCACTCACTCACACAAAAGCTAAATACTTACGCCTAGGAAAAACACCTTAACTAAGCTCTTAAAACTAGGATTATACAAAAGGAAATACCGGTCGATGAATGCTGTGTATCACCCAAATCTAGGATGGGAGTCTGGGGGCTGTGTCAAGCGGAGTCTGGGTACTAGCTGACCTCTCTCTACTCTCACTTCTGTAGCACAGGACCTCTCTCCGTCACAGCAAACACTAGACTGAATTCAAATAATGTATAGGCAGGACGCACGAGCCACCGGAAGGCGTGGCTAACGGTTTAGGCAAGCAGAGGCGAACGATAAAGAAACAATTGTATCGCTCAGTACAGCACTTAGTGACGTGCATTAAATCGGTCACTTTTGAAAGTGACGAATGTTTTGAAAAGTATACTCCGAAATGGAGGGAGAAACGGTTAGCTGAGCGATACACAGTGAGTTTTCCACTAATAGTTCATGGCTTCTCACAAAAGGGAAATGTCGCGAATTGATTCGTGACATTACGCCCTTACAAAGTTAAATTTTTTCCTTATGGGAAAAAATTTGTGGATATATATATATATATGTACACATCCTAAGTCATTCGCACAAGATTCACACTGTGGTGTGTGTGCTATCCTGCTACAGGAGAAAGTCGCAGTCGCCAGTGAGCGAAAAAACCTGGTATTTACGTTAATAGAAGCAAGCTTGAGGGAAAAACTCCGTGACGACGGTGAAAATCCTGTACTCAGGTCAAACTGAGTGAAAAGTCGCTACATTTACACTGACAACTAATTGTTGTGTAGCGTGGTGTATGTAATACACGGTGTAGGTGTGACAGTTGTAGTGTAACTGTACCTACGTGTAAAATGACATAGTAAATAATAACATGGCAACGACGAAGGCAGAGGAGAAGAGGCGGCAGCGTGCGGCAGACGATCAGCTGGTCCGCACAGCAAAACTGCTACACCCATTGCTGAACCTGCAAAACCAATTGAGGTGGAGCATCAAAAATGTCAATGAGACAAAATTCTTATTACGTTACAATTACTCTCTCTGCCTAGCAATCAGTACATGCTACGAAAAGTACACTCGAGGTCGCCATTAATTTTAGCACACGATTAGTGTCAGCAAGTTGAGAATCCTTGTGCAAACTCGGGTCTTCCATAGCCTCGAACCACACACGGGTCCTCAACCTGTGCCTTAACCTACAGTTCTTATATCAATATCGGAGAGCTGAGAATCCTTGTGCAAACTTGGGTCTTCCATAGCCTCAAGTCGCCTCTGCGGAGTTCTCACTTCCCCCTTAACCTACAATACTTATATTAGTATCGGGGAGCTGAGAATCCTTGTGCAAACTTGGGTCTTCCATTGCCTCAAATCGCCTTTGCGGAGTTCTCTCTCTAACTTCCCCCTTAACCTACAGTACTTATATTAGTATCGGGGAGCTGAGAATCCTTGTGCAAACTTGGGTCTTCCATAGCCTCAAGTCGCCTCTGCGGAGTTCTCTCTCGAACTTCCCCCTTAACCTACAGTACTTATATTAGTATCGGGGAGCTGAGAATCCTTGTGCAAACTTGGGTCTTCCATAGCCTCAAGTCGCCTCTGCGGAGTTCTCACTTGCCCTTAACCTACAATACTTATATTAGTATCGGGGAGCTGAGAATCCTTGTGCAAACTCGGGTCTTCCATAGCCTCAAGTCGCCTCTGCGGAGTTCTTTCTCGAACTTCCCCCTTAACCTACAGTACTTATATTAGTATCGGGAAGTTGAGAATCCTTGTGCAAACTTGGGTCTTCCATAGCCTCAAGTCGCCTTTGCGGAGTTCTCTCTCGAACTTCCCCCTTAACCTACAGTACTTATATTAGTACCGGGAAGCTGAGAATCCTTGTGCAAACTTGGGTCTTCCATAGCCTCAAGTCGCCTCTGCGGAATTCTCACTTCCCCTTAACCTACAGTACATAATATGTATGTACAGGCCCTGGACATAATGTGTCCTGTGGGGCCAATGGGCGAGACGTCAGGTCTGCACCCACTTCACCACTACCCTGTCTCTCAACTGACTCAGAGATTACAGGTGTAGTTACAAATGGCACAGGAAGGGCATGTCCCTGATTAGTGGTGATACTTTGGCACACACTGCAAGAACAGACAAAACTATCTATGTCCCGTCCCATCCCTGGCCAGAAAAAGTCAGCTCGGATACGGCCCTGGGTCTTCCTTTTGCCCATGTGACCTGAGGCTGAACAATGACCCCATTGTAACACTGCTAGGCGGTACTTGGCGGGAACGACAAACTGCAGTCGAGCCTCGCCCTCGGGTGTTCGTGACTCACGGTAGAGCCGTCCTTGTTTACAAAGGAACTTGGCTCGACCTCCCCGTCAATACTTTATCACTCGACCCTTTTGTTTGTTCCGCACGGTAGCAAGTGTCGGGTCAGAATGTTGTTCTTGTACAACAAGTTGACTACACATCAGATCTTGCGGCGATTCAATGATCACTGGGGTGACACAGTCTGGAGCCTCAGTCATGGCTCGTGTTACCGCAGCAGCCGAAGTCTGAGTAGCGTCATCGGAGCAACTATCCTTGACTCCATTAATATTTCCAATGATGAGTTCAAATAAAGGTTCTGGCATGACAACTGCAAGTGTCATACCAGTATAAAATGGAGATGCCACCTGGATACATGCCTCAGGGAACAATCTCACTGATCCATCAATAAGCTTTGCATGGATCTGTCGACCTGTATACTGCTCAGGCCGAACTAAACTCTGCTTAACAGAGCAACCTGAGGAACCATTATCTCTCAGGACCTTCACAGGAATCCCTCCCACAAACCCTGGCTGAACAAGGAAGGTACTGTCACCTGTGGTGGGGCCTGTGGAGGAAGCAGCTAGCCACTCATGAGGCTGCTGAATTGATGTGGCAAACATTGTGCCTTATGAGTTATAAGATGGAACATTGGCCATCTGTGGAGGGGGGTTCACTGTCACTGTGGGACTAGTGAACTGTGGGGAAGTACCCACACTGGTAGGGACGTGACCACCAGGCTGCTGCTGAGGAATGAAGGCTGCATTCGCTTCCTGCCTCTTTTGAGCTGGTGGTGAAAAAGTTTGTCCCATCGGTCGGTTGCGTGGCTGATACTGCTGCTGGTTAGGGTACTTGTTGTACCTCTTCCACTCAGGTTTCTGAGTGTTTTGCCCCTGGTCCTTCCACTGCGGTTTTGGACCTTGGCCATTACTCTGAGAATGGCCCTGTTGCTGGGGTTCAGTCTGAGACGACTTCCCAGACTTATCAGCTTTTCTGTTCCAGGTGTTTTGCTTACGAGTTTGATACCCGTATGCAGTAAAGAATGCATCAGCCTTTTCTGCCATTTGGCTGGCATCTTTCACCTGGCAGATCTTAAGCTGTGCTATGAGCTCAGCAGGCCACGACCTCTTTAGCTGTGTACGCAGCATAAGGTCAATTATCCCCTCACGCGTGGAAGGAGTTTCATCTTTCTCCATCCACTCATTTAAGTAAGCTGTGAGACGATCAAGGAACTGAACAGCTGTCTCCTTGTCTTGGAGACGAGCTCGCATGAACTGAACTTTGGCGTCGTCTACTGTGAGACCATACGCCTTAATGAGTGCAGCTTTCATCATCTCATATGTGAGATTGTCTCCACGAATTCTGTGGAGAATATCGAGGGCAGGGCCCTCAAATAGGCTAAGAAACTGAAGCCGCTTAGCTGCCTCATCCAGTTGATACATGTCTGCCATGTCCTCAAAACGAGCTATGTACGGCTCGATTCGCTCGCTTTCCTTGTATGAAGGAAGCTTGATGCGTGGGGTCGCCAGGACATGTGCAGGGAGAACGCTCGTGGAGCTAGGACCAACTGCACCAGACGTGTCTGAAGCCAAGGAATCTCGCTTGAGCTTCAGCACTTCAAGTTCATGTTCTCGTTCTTTGTCTCGCTGTTCACGCTCGTATTCGCGCTGTTCTCGCTCTTGTACTAGCTCGTGTTCGCGCTGTTGTCGCTCATATTCGCGCTGTTCTCGCTCGTATTCGCGTTGTTCTCGCTCACGTTCACGAGCGTCTTTCTCACGTTCTTGCTCGTAATTAAACCGTGAGAGAACGTAACTCTGTATTTTCTCTGGGTCAGTGAGACCCATATCTTTGGCTTCCTGTACATAAGCACTGGCTGCCATGGCGCTAATTTATTAAGCAAACCGAAATTGAGTACTGACTGCTTAGCGACGAATACTAATAAACACAGGTAAAGAGTACAGACACAAGCTAGTGGTGACCAGTCTTATCTAGTTAACTGGCAAAAATTAAAGCAAAAATGCGAATAACTAAGAACTCTCAATGGGTACGGCGGCTACCCAGGAGCGAATAAAATCGTCTGGCGTTACCAAGAATAAACTAGAGTTAGGTACTCTATTGATTAATAAAGCAAAAATTCACTTGCTAAATTAACGGTAAACACCAATAAGCTTGTGCCTATAAACTTTAATGATAAATACCTAAATATGAATGAGTGAGCACTATCTCGTGAATAGCTTTAGAGCTAGGAGTTAATATCCTGGAATGAGGTCGCCAATTGTCACGGGGTTTTTATAATATCACGGTAATTTTGATATAAATGGTTAAATGTTATTTAAATTGATATTAATATTCAATAATATTGAAGAGCAAGGACAATGATTGTCTTGCTACGTCAAGCAACGATTACTTTACGCTGACTTGCTACGATTCTCTAAGAACGAGAATTTATAAACTTTCTCAACAGTACACAGCAGAGACTAATTACTCACAAATGCTGAATTAGTACTGTTAGCCTCTGGAGAAAGTTACTTCACCCCTGACAATAAATAACTAATACTAACATCAGGTTCTTGCCGATGCTTAACTCCTATGGCACAACGGATTTTAAGTTATTACAACAAGACTGGTCTAAGTACCAGTTATGAAGGCAAACGTTTATGCAAGCTAGGAGCTATATGGAAAATAAGCTTAATTTGGATTAAATGAAACAAGATTTTACTTTACACTGAGCTCAAGAAAGGAACTGTTAAATTTATTGATTACAAAAAATAAATTTAACGTTACAATTCAAATCAAATCAATGAGACGCACTCACTCACTCACACAAAAGCTAAATACTTACGCCTAGGAAAAACACCTTAACTAAGCTCTTAAAACTAGGATTATACAAAAGGAAATACCGGTCGATGAATGCTGTGTATCACCCAAATCTAGGATGGGAGTCTGGGGGCTGTGTCAAGCGGAGTCTGGGTACTAGCTGACCTCTCTCTACTCTCACTTCTGTAGCACAGGACCTCTCTCCGTCACAGCAAACACTAGACTGAATTCAAATAATGTATAGGCAGGACGCACGAGCCACCGGAAGGCGTGGCTAACGGTTTAGGCAAGCAGAGGCGAACGATAAAGAAACAATTGTATCGCTCAGTAGAGCACTTAGTGACGTGCATTAAATCGGTCACTTTTGAAAGTGACGAATGTTTTGAAAAGTATACTCCGAAATGGAGGGAGAAACGGTTAGCTGAGCGATACACAGTGAGTTTTCCACTAATAGTTCATGGCTTCTCACAAAAGGGAAATGTCGCGAATTGATTCGTGACATTACGCCCTTACAAAGTTAAATTTTTTCCTTATGGGAAAAAATTTGTGGATATATATATATATATGTACACATCCTAAGTCATTCGCACAAGATTCACACTGTGGTGTGTGTGCTATCCTGCTACAGGAGAAAGTCGCAGTCGCCAGTGAGCGAAAAAACCTGGTATTTACGTTAATAGAAGCAAGCTTGAGGGAAAAACTCCGTGACGACGGTGAAAATCCTGTACTCAGGTCAAACTGAGCGAAAAGTCGATACATTTACACTGACAACTAATTGTTGTGTAGCGTGGTGTATGTAATACACGGTGTAGGTGTGACAGTTGTAGTGTAACTGTACCTACGTGTAAAATGACATAGTAAATAATAACATGGCAACGACGAAGGCAGAGGAGAAGAGGCGGCAGCGTGCGGCAGACGATCAGCTGGTCCGCACAGCAAAACTGCTACACCCATTGCTGAACCTGCAAAACCAATTGAGGTGGAGCATCAAAAATGTCAATGAGACAAAATTCTTATTACGTTACAATTACTCTCTCTGCCTAGCAATCAGTACATGCTACGAAAAGTACACTCGAGGTCGCCATTAATTTTAGCACACGATTAGTGTCAGCAAGTTGAGAATCCTTGTGCAAACTCGGGTCTTCCATAGCCTCGAACCACACACGGGTCCTCAACCTGTGCCTTAACCTACAGTTCTTATATCAATATCGGAGAGCTGAGAATCCTTGTGCAAACTTGGGTCTTCCATAGCCTCAAGTCGCCTCTGCGGAGTTCTCTCTCGAACTTTCCCCTTAACCTACAATACTTATATTAGTATCGGGAAGTTGAGAATCCTTGTGCAAACTTGGGTCTTCCATAGCCTCAAGTCGCCTTTGCGGAGTTCTCTCTCTAACTTCCCCCTTAACCTACAGTACTTATATTAGTATCGGGGAGCTGAGAATCCTTGTGCAAACTTGGGTCTTCCATAGCCTCAAGTCGCCTCTGCGGAGTTCTCTCTCGAACTTCCCCCTTAACCTACAGTACTTATATTAGTATCGGGGAGCTGAGAATCCTTGTGCAAACTTGGGTCTTCCATAGCCTCAAGTCGCCTCTGCGGAGTTCTCACTTCCCCCTTAACCTACAATACTTATATTAGTATCGGGGAGCTGAGAATCCTTGTGCAAACTCGGGTCTTCCATAGCCTCAAGTCGCCTCTGCGGAGTTCTTTCTCGAACTTCCCCCTTAACCTACAGTACTTATATTAGTATCGGGAAGTTGAGAATCCTTGTGCAAACTTGGGTCTTCCATAGCCTCAAGTCGCCTTTGCGGAGTTCTCTCTCGAACTTCCCCCTTAACCTACAGTACTTATATTAGTACCGGGAAGCTGAGAATCCTTGTGCAAACTTGGGTCTTCCATAGCCTCAAGTCGCCTCTGCGGAATTCTCACTTCCCCCTTAACCTACAGTACATAATATGTATGTACAGGCCCTGGACATAATGTGTCCTGTGGGGCCAATGGGCGAGACGTCAGGTCTGCACCCACTTCACCACTACCCTGTCTCTCAACTGACTCAGAGATTACAGGTGTAGTTACAAATGGCACAGGAAGGGCATGTCCCTGATTAGTGGTGATACTTTGGCACACACTGCAAGAACAGACAAAACTATCTATGTCCCGTCCCATCCCTGGCCAGAAAAAGTCAGCTCGGATACGGCCCTGGGTCTTCCTTTTGCCCATGTGACCTGAGGCTGAACAATGACCCCATTGTAACACTGCTAGGCGGTACTTGGCGGGAACGACAAACTGCAGTCGAGCCTCGCCCTCGGGTGTTCGTGACTCACGGTAGAGCCGTCCTTGTTTACAAAGGAACTTGGCTCGACCTCCCCGTCAATACTTTATCACTCGACCCTTTTGTTTGTTCCGCACGGTAGCAAGTGTCGGGTCAGAATGTTGTTCTTGTACAACAAGTTGACTACACATCAGATCTTGCGGCGATTCAATGATCACTGGGGTGACACAGTCTGGAGCCTCAGTCATGGCTCGTGTTACCGCAGCAGCCGAAGTCTGAGTAGCGTCATCGGAGCAACTATCCTTGACTCCATTAATATTTCCAATGATGAGTTCAAATAAAGGTTCTGGCATGACAACTGCAAGTGTCATACCAGTATAAAATGGAGATGCCACCTGGATACATGCCTCAGGGAACAATCTCACTGATCCATCAATAAGCTTTGCATGGATCTGTCGACCTGTATACTGCTCAGGCCGAACTAAACTCTGCTTAACAGAGCAACCTGAGGAACCATTATCTCTCAGGACCTTCACAGGAATCCCTCCCACAAACCCTGGCTGAACAAGGAAGGTACTGTCACCTGTGGTGGGGCCTGTGGAGGAAGCAGCTAGCCACTCATGAGGCTGCTGAATTGATGTGGCAAACATTGTGCCTTATGAGTTATAAGATGGAACATTGGCCATCTGTGGAGGGGGGTTCACTGTCACTGTGGGACTAGTGAACTGTGGGGAAGTACCCACACTGGTAGGGACGTGACCACCAGGCTGCTGCTGAGGAATGAAGGCTGCATTCGCTTCCTGCCTCTTTTGAGCTGGTGGTGAAAAAGTTTGTCCCATCGGTCGGTTGCGTGGCTGATACTGCTGCTGGTTAGGGTACTTGTTGTACCTCTTCCACTCAGGTTTCTGAGTGTTTTGCCCCTGGTCCTTCCACTGCGGTTTTGGACCTTGGCCATTACTCTGAGAATGGCCCTGTTGCTGGGGTTCAGTCTGAGACGACTTCCCAGACTTATCAGCTTTTCTGTTCCAGGTGTTTTGCTTACGAGTTTGATACCCGTATGCAGTAAAGAATGCATCAGCCTTTTCTGCCATTTGGCTGGCATCTTTCACCTGGCAGATCTTAAGCTGTGCTATGAGCTCAGCAGGCCACGACCTCTTTAGCTGTGTACGCAGCATAAGGTCAATTATCCCCTCACGCGTGGAAGGAGTTTCATCTTTCTCCATCCACTCATTTAAGTAAGCTGTGAGACGATCAAGGAACTGAACAGCTGTCTCCTTGTCTTGGAGACGAGCTCGCATGAACTGAACTTTGGCGTCGTCTACTGTGAGACCATACGCCTTAATGAGTGCAGCTTTCATCATCTCATATGTGAGATTGTCTCCACGAATTCTGTGGAGAATATCGAGGGCAGGGCCCTCAAATAGGCTAAGAAACTGAAGCCGCTTAGCTGCCTCATCCAGTTGATACATGTCTGCCATGTCCTCAAAACGAGCTATGTACGGCTCGATTCGCTCGCTTTCCTTGTATGAAGGAAGCTTGATGCGTGGGGTCGCCAGGACATGTGCAGGGAGAACGCTCGTGGAGCTAGGACCAACTGCACCAGACGTGTCTGAAGCCAAGGAATCTCGCTTGAGCTTCAGCACTTCAAGTTCATGTTCTCGTTCTTTGTCTCGCTGTTCACGCTCGTATTCGCGCTGTTCTCGCTCTTGTACTAGCTCGTGTTCGCGCTGTTGTCGCTCATATTCGCGCTGTTCTCGCTCATATTCGCGCTGTTCTCGCTCGTATTCGCGTTGTTCTCGCTCACGTTCACGAGCGTCTTTCTCACGTTCTTGCTCGTAATTAAACCGTGAGAGAACGTAACTCTGTATTTTCTCTGGGTCAGTGAGACCCATATCTTTGGCTTCCTGTACATAAGCACTGGCTGCCATGGCGCTAATTTATTAAGCAAACCGAAATTGAGTACTGACTGCTTAGCGACGAATACTAATAAACACAGGTAAAGAGTACAGACACAAGCTAGTGGTGACCAGTCTTATCTAGTTAACTGGCAAAAATTAAAGCAAAAATGCGAATAACTAAGAACTCTCAATGGGTACGGCGGCTACCCAGGAGCGAATAAAATCGTCTGGCGTTACCAAGAATAAACTAGAGTTAGGTACTCTATTGATTAATAAAGCAAAAATTCACTTGCTAAATTAACGGTAAACACCAGTAAGCTTGTGCCTATAAACTTTAATGATAAATACCTAAATATGAATGAGTGAGCACTATCTCGTGAATAGCTTTAGAGCTAGGAGTTAATATCCTGGAATGAGGTCGCCAATTGTCACGGGGTTTTTATAATATCACGGTAATTTTGATATAAATGGTTAAATGTTATTTAAATTGATATTAATATTCAATAATATTGAAGAGCAAGGACAATGATTGTCTTGCTACGTCAAGCAACGATTACTTTACGCTGACTTGCTACGATTCTCTAAGAACGAGAATTTATAAACTTTCTCAACAGTACACAGCAGAGACTAATTACTCACAAATGCTGAATTAGTACTGTTAGCCTCTGGAGAAAGTTACTTCACCCCTGACAATAAATAACTAATACTAACATCAGGTTCTTGCCGATGCTTAACTCCTATGGCACAACGGATTTTAAGTTATTACAACAAGACTGGTCTAAGTACCAGTTATGAAGGCAAACGTTTATGCAAGCTAGGAGCTATATGGAAAATAAGCTTAATTTGGATTAAATGAAACAAGATTTTACTTTACACTGAGCTCAAGAAAGGAACTGTTAAATTTATTGATTACAAAAAATAAATTTAACGTTACAATTCAAATCAAATCAATGAGACGCACTCACTCACTCACACAAAAGCTAAATACTTACGCCTAGGAAAAACACCTTAACTAAGCTCTTAAAACTAGGATTATACAAAAGGAAATACCGGTCGATGAATGCTGTGTATCACCCAAATCTAGGATGGGAGTCTGGGGGCTGTGTCAAGCGGAGTCTGGGTACTAGCTGACCTCTCTCTACTCTCACTTCTGTAGCACAGGACCTCTCTCCGTCACAGCAAACACTAGACTGAATTCAAATAATGTATAGGCAGGACGCACGAGCCACCGGAAGGCGTGGCTAACGGTTTAGGCAAGCAGAGGCGAACGATAAAGAAACAATTGTATCGCTCAGTAGAGCACTTAGTGACGTGCATTAAATCGGTCACTTTTGAAAGTGACGAATGTTTTGAAAAGTATACTCCGAAATGGAGGGAGAAACGGTTAGCTGAGCGATACACAGTGAGTTTTCCACTAATAGTTCATGGCTTCTCACAAAAGGGAAATGTCGCGAATTGATTCGTGACATTACGCCCTTACAAAGTTAAATTTTTTCCTTATGGGAAAAAATTTGTGGATATATATATATATATGTACACATCCTAAGTCATTCGCACAAGATTCACACTGTGGTGTGTGTGCTATCCTGCTACAGGAGAAAGTCGCAGTCGCCAGTGAGCGAAAAAACCTGGTATTTACGTTAATAGAAGCAAGCTTGAGGGAAAAACTCCGTGACGACGGTGAAAATCCTGTACTCAGGTCAAACTGAGCGAAAAGTCGCTACATTTACACTGACAACTAATTGTTGTGTAGCGTGGTGTATGTAATACACGGTGTAGGTGTGACAGTTGTAGTGTAACTGTACCTACGTGTAAAATGACATAGTAAATAATAACATGGCAACGACGAAGGCAGAGGAGAAGAGGCGGCAGCGTGCGGCAGACGATCAGCTGGTCCGCACAGCAAAACTGCTACACCCATTGCTGAACCTGCAAAACCAATTGAGGTGGAGCATCAAAAATGTCAATGAGACAAAATTCTTATTACGTTACAATTACTCTCTCTGCCTAGCAATCAGTACATGCTACGAAAAGTACACTCGAGGTCGCCATTAATTTTAGCACACGATTAGTGTCAGCAAGTTGAGAATCCTTGTGCAAACTCGGGTCTTCCATAGCCTCGAACCACACACGGGTCCTCAACCTGTGCCTTAACCTACAGTTCTTATATCAATATCGGAGAGCTGAGAATCCTTGTGCAAACTTGGGTCTTCCATAGCCTCAAGTCGCCTCTGCGGAGTTCTCTCTCGAACTTCCCCCTTAACCTACAATACTTATATTAGTATCGGGGAGCTGAGAATCCTTGTGCAAACTTGGGTCTTCCATTGCCTCAAATCGCCTTTGCGGAGTTCTCTCTCTAACTTCCCCCTTAACCTACAGTACTTATATTAGTATCGGGGAGCTGAGAATCCTTGTGCAAACTTGGGTCTTCCATAGCCTCAAGTCGCCTCTGCGGAGTTCTCTCTCGAACTTCCCCCTTAACCTACAGTACTTATATTAGTATCGGGGAGCTGAGAATCCTTGTGCAAACTTGGGTCTTCCATAGCCTCAAGTCGCCTCTGCGGAGTTCTCACTTCCCCCTTAACCTACAATACTTATATTAGTATCGGGAGCTGAGAATCCTTGTGCAAACTCGGGTCTTCCATAGCCTCAAGTCGCCTCTGCGGAGTTCTTTCTCGAACTTCCCCCTTAACCTACAGTACTTATATTAGTATCGGGAAGTTGAGAATCCTTGTGCAAACTTGGGTCTTCCATAGCCTCAAGTCGCCTTTGCGGAGTTCTCTCTCGAACTTCCCCCTTAACCTACAGTACTTATATTAGTACCGGGAAGCTGAGAATCCTTGTGCAAACTTGGGTCTTCCATAGCCTCAAGTCGCCTCTGCGGAATTCTCACTTCCCCCTTAACCTACAGTACATAATATGTATGTACAGGCCCTGGACATAATGTGTCCTGTGGGGCCAATGGGCGAGACGTCAGGTCTGCACCCACTTCACCACTACCCTGTCTCTCAACTGACTCAGAGATTACAGGTGTAGTTACAAATGGCACAGGAAGGGCATGTCCCTGATTAGTGGTGATACTTTGGCACACACTGCAAGAACAGACAAAACTATCTATGTCCCGTCCCATCCCTGGCCAGAAAAAGTCAGCTCGGATACGGCCCTGGGTCTTCCTTTTGCCCATGTGACCTGAGGCTGAACAATGACCCCATTGTAACACTGCTAGGCGGTACTTGGCGGGAACGACAAACTGCAGTCGAGCCTCGCCCTCGGGTGTTCGTGACTCACGGTAGAGCCGTCCTTGTTTAATAAGGAACTTGGCTCGACCTCCCCGTGAATACTTTATCACTCGACCCTTTTGTTTGTTCCGCACGGTAGCAAGTGTCGGGTCAGAATGTTGTTCTTGTACAACAAGTTGACTACACATCAGATCTTGCGGCGATTCAATGATCACTGGGGTGACACAGTCTGGAGCCTCAGTCATGGCTCGTGTTACCGCAGCAGCCGAAGTCTGAGTAGCGTCATCGGAGCAACTATCCTTGACTCCATTAATATTTCCAATGATGAGTTCAAATAAAGGTTCTGGCATGACAACTGCAAGTGTCATACCAGTATAAAATGGAGATGCCACCTGGATACATGCCTCAGGGAACAATCTCACTGATCCATCAATAAGCTTTGCATGGATCTGTCGACCTGTATACTGCTCAGGCCGAACTAAACTCTGCTTAACAGAGCAACCTGAGGAACCATTATCTCTCAGGACCTTCACAGGAATCCCTCCCACAAACCCTGGCTGAACAAGGAAGGTACTGTCACCTGTGGTGGGGCCTGTGGAGGAAGCAGCTAGCCACTCATGAGGCTGCTGAATTGATGTGGCAAACATTGTGCCTTATGAGTTATAAGATGGAACATTGGCCATCTGTGGAGGGGGTTCACTGTCACTGTGGGACTAGTGAACTGTGGGGAAGTACCCACACTGGTAGGGACGTGACCACCAGGCTGCTGCTGAGGAATGAAGGCTGCATTCGCTTCCTGCCTCTTTTGAGCTGGTGGTGAAAAAGTTTGTCCCATCGGTCGGTTGCGTGGCTGATACTGCTGCTGGTTAGGGTACTTGTTGTACCTCTTCCACTCAGGTTTCTGAGTGTTTTGCCCCTGGTCCTTCCACTGCGGTTTTGGACCTTGGCCATTACTCTGAGAATGGCCCTGTTGCTGGGGTTCAGTCTGAGACGACTTCCCAGACTTATCAGCTTTTCTGTTCCAGGTGTTTTGCTTACGAGTTTGATACCCGTATGCAGTAAAGAATGCATCAGCCTTTTCTGCCATTTGGCTGGCATCTTTCACCTGGCAGATCTTAAGCTGTGCTATGAGCTCAGCAGGCCACGACCTCTTTAGCTGTGTACGCAGCATAAGGTCAATTATCCCCTCACGCGTGGAAGGAGTTTCATCTTTCTCCATCCACTCATTTAAGTAAGCTGTGAGACGATCAAGGAACTGAACAGCTGTCTCCTTGTCTTGGAGACGAGCTCGCATGAACTGAACTTTGGCGTCGTCTACTGTGAGACCATACGCCTTAATGAGTGCAGCTTTCATCATCTCATATGTGAGATTGTCTCCACGAATTCTGTGGAGAATATCGAGGGCAGGGCCCTCAAATAGGCTAAGAAACTGAAGCCGCTTAGCTGCCTCATCCAGTTGATACATGTCTGCCATGTCCTCAAAACGAGCTATGTACGGCTCGATTCGCTCGCTTTCCTTGTATGAAGGAAGCTTGATGCGTGGGGTCGCCAGGACATGTGCAGGGAGAACGCTCGTGGAGCTAGGACCAACTGCACCAGACGTGTCTGAAGCCAAGGAATCTCGCTTGAGCTTCAGCACTTCAAGTTCATGTTCTCGTTCTTTGTCTCGCTGTTCACGCTCGTATTCGCGCTGTTCTCGCTCTTGTACTAGCTCGTGTTCGCGCTGTTGTCGCTCATATTCGCGCTGTTCTCGCTCATATTCGCGCTGTTCTCGCTCGTATTCGCGTTGTTCTCGCTCACGTTCACGAGCGTCTTTCTCACGTTCTTGCTCGTAATTAAACCGTGAGAGAACGTAACTCTGTATTTTCTCTGGGTCAGTGAGACCCATATCTTTGGCTTCCTGTACATAAGCACTGGCTGCCATGGCGCTAATTTATTAAGCAAACCGAAATTGAGTACTGACTGCTTAGCGACGAATACTAATAAACACAGGTAAAGAGTACAGACACAAGCTAGTGGTGACCAGTCTTATCTAGTTAACTGGCAAAAATTAAAGCAAAAATGCGAATAACTAAGAACTCTCAATGGGTACGGCGGCTACCCAGGAGCGAATAAAATCGTCTGGCGTTACCAAGAATAAACTAGAGTTAGGTACTCTATTGATTAATAAAGCAAAAATTCACTTGCTAAATTAACGGTAAACACCAGTAAGCTTGTGCCTATAAACTTTAATGATAAATACCTAAATATGAATGAGTGAGCACTATCTCGTGAATAGCTTTAGAGCTAGGAGTTAATATCCTGGAATGAGGTCGCCAATTGTCACGGGGTTTTTATAATATCACGGTAATTTTGATATAAATGGTTAAATGTTATTTAAATTGATATTAATATTCAATAATATTGAAGAGCAAGGACAATGATTGTCTTGCTACGTCAAGCAACGATTACTTTACGCTGACTTGCTACGATTCTCTAAGAACGAGAATTTATAAACTTTCTCAACAGTACACAGCAGAGACTAATTACTCACAAATGCTGAATTAGTACTGTTAGCCTCTGGAGAAAGTTACTTCACCCCTGACAATAAATAACTAATACTAACATCAGGTTCTTGCCGATGCTTAACTCCTATGGCACAACGGATTTTAAGTTATTACAACAAGACTGGTCTAAGTACCAGTTATGAAGGCAAACGTTTATGCAAGCTAGGAGCTATATGGAAAATAAGCTTAATTTGGATTAAATGAAACAAGATTTTACTTTACACTGAGCTCAAGAAAGGAACTGTTAAATTTATTGATTACAAAAAATAAATTTAACGTTACAATTCAAATCAAATCAATGAGACGCACTCACTCACTCACACAAAAGCTAAATACTTACGCCTAGGAAAAACACCTTAACTAAGCTCTTAAAACTAGGATTATACAAAAGGAAATACCGGTCGATGAATGCTGTGTATCACCCAAATCTAGGATGGGAGTCTGGGGGCTGTGTCAAGCGGAGTCTGGGTACTAGCTGACCTCTCTCTACTCTCACTTCTGTAGCACAGGACCTCTCTCCGTCACAGCAAACACTAGACTGAATTCAAATAATGTATAGGCAGGACGCCGAGCCACCGGAAGGCGTGGCTAACGGTTTAGGCAAGCAGAGGCGAACGATAAAGAAACAATTGTATCGCTCAGTAGAGCACTTAGTGACGTGCATTAAATCGGTCACTTTTGAAAGTGACGAATGTTTTGAAAAGTATACTCCGAAATGGAGGGAGAAACGGTTAGCTGAGCGATACACAGTGAGTTTTCCACTAATAGTTCATGGCTTCTCACAAAAGGGAAATGTCGCGAATTGATTCGTGACATTACGCCCTTACAAAGTTAAATTTTTTCCTTATGGGAAAAAATTTGTGGATATATATATATATATGTACACATCCTAAGTCATTCGCACAAGATTCACACTGTGGTGTGTGTGCTATCCTGCTACAGGAGAAAGTCGCAGTCGCCAGTGAGCGAAAAAACCTGGTATTTACGTTAATAGAAGCAAGCTTGAGGGAAAAACTCCGTGACGACGGTGAAAATCCTGTACTCAGGTCAAACTGAGCGAAAAGTCGATACATTTACACTGACAACTAATTGTTGTGTAGCGTGGTGTATGTAATACACGGTGTAGGTGTGACAGTTGTAGTGTAACTGTACCTACGTGTAAAATGACATAGTAAATAATAACATGGCAACGACGAAGGCAGAGGAGAAGAGGCGGCAGCGTGCGGCAGACGATCAGCTGGTCCGCACAGCAAAACTGCTACACCCATTGCTGAACCTGCAAAACCAATTGAGGTGGAGCATCAAAAATGTCAATGAGACAAAATTCTTATTACGTTACAATTACTCTCTCTGCCTAGCAATCAGTACATGCTACGAAAAGTACACTCGAGGTCGCCATTAATTTTAGCACACGATTAGTGTCAGCAAGTTGAGAATCCTTGTGCAAACTCGGGTCTTCCATAGCCTCGAACCACACACGGGTCCTCAACCTGTGCCTTAACCTACAGTTCTTATATCAATATCGGAGAGCTGAGAATCCTTGTGCAAACTTGGGTCTTCCATAGCCTCAAGTCGCCTCTGCGGAGTTCTCACTTCCCCCTTAACCTACAATACTTATATTAGTATCGTGGAGCTGAGAATCCTTGTGCAAACTTGGGTCTTCCATTGCCTCAAATCGCCTTTGCGGAGTTCTCTCTCTAACTTCCCCCTTAACCTACAGTACTTATATTAGTATCGGGGAGCTGAGAATCCTTGTGCAAACTTGGGTCTTCCATAGCCTCAAGTCGCCTCTGCGGAGTTCTCTCTCGAACTTCCCCCTTAACCTACAGTACTTATATTAGTATCGGGGAGCTGAGAATCCTTGTGCAAACTTGGGTCTTCCATAGCCTCAAGTCGCCTCTGCGGAGTTCTCACTTCCCCCTTAACCTACAATACTTATATTAGTATCGGGGAGCTGAGAATCCTTGTGCAAACTCGGGTCTTCCATAGCCTCAAGTCGCCTCTGCGGAGTTCTTTCTCGAACTTCCCCCTTAACCTACAGTACTTATATTAGTATCGGGAAGTTGAGAATCCTTGTGCAAACTTGGGTCTTCCATAGCCTCAAGTCGCCTTTGCGGAGTTCTCTCTCGAACGATCCCCTTAACCTACAGTACTTATATTAGTACCGGGAAGCTGAGAATCCTTGTGCAAACTTGGGTCTTCCATAGCCTCAAGTCGCCTCTGCGGAATTCTCACTTCCCCCTTAACCTACAGTACATAATATGTATGTACAGGCCCTGGACATAATGTGTCCTGTGGGGCCAATGGGCGAGACGTCAGGTCTGCACCCACTTCACCACTACCCTGTCTCTCAACTGACTCAGAGATTACAGGTGTAGTTACAAATGGCACAGGAAGGGCATGTCCCTGATTAGTGGTGATACTTTGGCACACACTGCAAGAACAGACAAAACTATCTATGTCCCGTCCCATCCCTGGCCAGAAAAAGTCAGCTCGGATACGGCCCTGGGTCTTCCTTTTGCCCATGTGACCTGAGGCTGAACAATGACCCCATTGTAACACTGCTAGGCGGTACTTGGCGGGAACGACAAACTGCAGTCGAGCCTCGCCCTCGGGTGTTCGTGACTCACGGTAGAGCCGTCCTTGTTTACAAAGGAACTTGGCTCGACCTCCCCGTCAATACTTTATCACTCGACCCTTTTGTTTGTTCCGCACGGTAGCAAGTGTCGGGTCAGAATGTTGTTCTTGTACAACAAGTTGACTACACATCAGATCTTGCGGCGATTCAATGATCACTGGGGTGACACAGTCTGGAGCCTCAGTCATGGCTCGTGTTACCGCAGCAGCCGAAGTCTGAGTAGCGTCATCGGAGCAACTATCCTTGACTCCATTAATATTTCCAATGATGAGTTCAAATAAAGGTTCTGGCATGACAACTGCAAGTGTCATACCAGTATAAAATGGAGATGCCACCTGGATACATGCCTCAGGGAACAATCTCACTGATCCATCAATAAGCTTTGCATGGATCTGTCGACCTGTATACTGCTCAGGCCGAACTAAACTCTGCTTAACAGAGCAACCTGAGGAACCATTATCTCTCAGGACCTTCACAGGAATCCCTCCCACAAACCCTGGCTGAACAAGGAAGGTACTGTCACCTGTGGTGGGGCCTGTGGAGGAAGCAGCTAGCCACTCATGAGGCTGCTGAATTGATGTGGCAAACATTGTGCCTTATGAGTTATAAGATGGAACATTGGCCATCTGTGGAGGGGGGTTCACTGTCACTGTGGGACTAGTGAACTGTGGGGAAGTACCCACACTGGTAGGGACGTGACCACCAGGCTGCTGCTGAGGAATGAAGGCTGCATTCGCTTCCTGCCTCTTTTGAGCTGGTGGTGAAAAAGTTTGTCCCATCGGTCGGTTGCGTGGCTGATACTGCTGCTGGTTAGGGTACTTGTTGTACCTCTTCCACTCAGGTTTCTGAGTGTTTTGCCCCTGGTCCTTCCACTGCGGTTTTGGACCTTGGCCATTACTCTGAGAATGGCCCTGTTGCTGGGGTTCAGTCTGAGACGACTTCCCAGACTTATCAGCTTTTCTGTTCCAGGTGTTTTGCTTACGAGTTTGATACCCGTATGCAGTAAAGAATGCATCAGCCTTTTCTGCCATTTGGCTGGCATCTTTCACCTGGCAGATCTTAAGCTGTGCTATGAGCTCAGCAGGCCACGACCTCTTTAGCTGTGTACGCAGCATAAGGTCAATTATCCCCTCACGCGTGGAAGGAGTTTCATCTTTCTCCATCCACTCATTTAAGTAAGCTGTGAGACGATCAAGGAACTGAACAGCTGTCTCCTTGTCTTGGAGACGAGCTCGCATGAACTGAACTTTGGCGTCGTCTACTGTGAGACCATACGCCTTAATGAGTGCAGCTTTCATCATCTCATATGTGAGATTGTCTCCACGAATTCTGTGGAGAATATCGAGGGCAGGGCCCTCAAATAGGCTAAGAAACTGAAGCCGCTTAGCTGCCTCATCCAGTTGATACATGTCTGCCATGTCCTCAAAACGAGCTATGTACGGCTCGATTCGCTCGCTTTCCTTGTATGAAGGAAGCTTGATGCGTGGGGTCGCCAGGACATGTGCAGGGAGAACGCTCGTGGAGCTAGGACCAACTGCACCAGACGTGTCTGAAGCCAAGGAATCTCGCTTGAGCTTCAGCACTTCAAGTTCATGTTCTCGTTCTTTGTCTCGCTGTTCACGCTCGTATTCGCGCTGTTCTCGCTCTTGTACTAGCTCGTGTTCGCGCTGTTGTCGCTCATATTCGCGCTGTTCTCGCTCGTATTCGCGTTGTTCTCGCTCACGTTCACGAGCGTCTTTCTCACGTTCTTGCTCGTAATTAAACCGTGAGAGAACGTAACTCTGTATTTTCTCTGGGTCAGTGAGACCCATATCTTTGGCTTCCTGTACATAAGCACTGGCTGCCATGGCGCTAATTTATTAAGCAAACCGAAATTGAGTACTGACTGCTTAGCGACGAATACTAATAAACACAGGTAAAGAGTACAGACACAAGCTAGTGGTGACCAGTCTTATCTAGTTAACTGGCAAAAATTAAAGCAAAAATGCGAATAACTAAGAACTCTCAATGGGTACGGCGGCTACCCAGGAGCGAATAAAATCGTCTGGCGTTACCAAGAATAAACTAGAGTTAGGTACTCTATTGATTAATAAAGCAAAAATTCACTTGCTAAATTAACGGTAAACACCAATAAGCTTGTGCCTATAAACTTTAATGATAAATACCTAAATATGAATGAGTGAGCACTATCTCGTGAATAGCTTTAGAGCTAGGAGTTAATATCCTGGAATGAGGTCGCCAATTGTCACGGGGTTTTTATAATATCACGGTAATTTTGATATAAATGGTTAAATGTTATTTAAATTGATATTAATATTCAATAATATTGAAGAGCAAGGACAATGATTGTCTTGCTACGTCAAGCAACGATTACTTTACGCTGACTTGCTACGATTCTCTAAGAACGAGAATTTATAAACTTTCTCAACAGTACACAGCAGAGACTAATTACTCACAAATGCTGAATTAGTACTGTTAGCCTCTGGAGAAAGTTACTTCACCCCTGACAATAAATAACTAATACTAACATCAGGTTCTTGCCGATGCTTAACTCCTATGGCACAACGGATTTTAAGTTATTACAACAAGACTGGTCTAAGTACCAGTTATGAAGGCAAACGTTTATGCAAGCTAGGAGCTATATGGAAAATAAGCTTAATTTGGATTAAATGAAACAAGATTTTACTTTACACTGAGCTCAAGAAAGGAACTG
>NW_027643239.1:0-4995 GCF_032717465.1 Coenobita brevimanus | reverse complement strand
TTCCAATGGAGACTTCACAACAAAAATACACACATAATTAAGCTTGCAGCCATCGATAAAATATTGTTCATGCTCTATCTATCTATCTATCTATCTATATCCCGACGCCGTACTCCTGCAAAGGGTGGCCGCAGACAAAACACCACCAAGTCTTTCTGTCACCCACCATTTGACTGCACTCCCTCCAGCTCACTCCCCCCTCCCTCATAAACCTCTTAACTCCATTCCTTCACCTTATCCTCGGTCTCCCCCTCCCTCTCTCTCCTTCCACTTCACCTATATACACCCTCTTAGTCTTTCATTCTCCATTCTCTCCACATGTCCAAACCACCTCAGTGTATTTCTCCTAATCTTCTCAACTACATCCTCATTCATGCTCAGCCATGTCCAAAGAATTATACCGTAAGCTTCATCAATAATTCGATAATTACTTCACAGTAATTCCTCCCTCACAGTGCCCTTGATGTATGTGGCTCATGATATTTATTGTGATTTCCATTCAGAGCACAGCGCATTACACAGGATCTACCAGCATGTCCTGGGTCCTCAGTCATGTCAGAAGTAAGGGACGCCAAACTGTCAATATGGCTGCCAAGAGGCCACCACGGACACCGGCTTCGTCTTCAACATACCGCTGGACCTTAAAGTAAAACGAAAAGTATAAAATAATGACCATCACGTAGCCAAACAATCAGGCAATGTTGTACTAACATGTGGCATCATCATCCTTCCATAGAACATTAATCCTAAAAAAATGGATTACACCTGAACCATTCGTCCCTTGAGCATAAGTGTGAGCTTTTTTTTTTTTTTAGCAAGGAAGAAGGAGCTAAAGGCCAAGAGCCCACAAACCGTTCCCTCCAAGAAAAAAACAATGCAAAAGAGAGCCAAATTCAAGCTCCGTTCATTTCAAGATGCCTGGACACACTGCGTTTGAAAGACTGGAGATCATGGGAAGTAGGAAATACAGAAGGAGGGAGACAGTTCCAGAGATGACTTAATAAAACATGAATCCCGCTACATAAAGTATTCCAGACGTCTCTTGGCATTTATTTTGAGTTATAATTACGATGCCCTGTCTCATTGCACTGCGCAGTTGACCCTCTTGCGGTTTGGTGCGGTGAGGATCTATCCCTTCTCTCCTTGGGGCTAAGATAAGAATAAATGTGTGTGTGTGTGTGTGTGTGTGTGTGTGTGTGTGTGTGTGTGTGTGTGTGTGTGTGTGTGTGTGTGTGTGTGTGTGTGTGTGTGTGTGTGTGTGTGTATAAATTGGGAGTGTGTCGGCCTGTCTCGGCAACCTTTCTTTCTTTGGGGAAAGCAGCCTAGGTATGTAGATAGATAATTGCGAATCCCAAACTTGACACAAAACTCGAATTTTTGCTGGTTTAACACCGGTATAGATCAAAACTGGAATGAATTTCAAGGTCATTTATACACTCATCACAGAAAATAACTGGAAAATGTGGAATTGTAATAAACGACCTTCTGTAAAAATATTGTCAAATTCCTTGGTAGTCCTCATTACTATCTATCTATTGCCAGACGCCTTAATCCCGTAAGGGGTGACCACAAACAAATCGCCTCCATGTCGCCCTGTCCCCCGCCATTTCACTGCCCTGCTCCCAGTTCACACACACTCTCTCTCATATACCTCTCCACTCCATCCCTCCGTCTCATCCATTGCCTCCCCCTCCATCTCCTCCCCTCCAATTCACTCGCATACATTCTGCTCGTCAGTCTCTCACTCTCCATTCTCTCGTTTCGCTTCAGCTTTTTTCATTTCAGATACGATCTGATTTCATCTTTTTTCCAAGCAGTTTCCCAGGTGTGGAATGTGGATGAGATTCTGTTTCTGGATGTGAGGCCTGGATATGATTTGAGTCTGATCATAGGCGAGTTTTCCCTGCCATTAAACAGAGCTGGCCACACAGTGTTGCAAAATGGCCACACATAGTCACTGGCCAATGGCTTGTCAGAGAATGCATACTCACACATTTCGCCTAGGGTACAACAACAAGAATTTATAAAGCTTTTGTGACGGCACTCTGTCGCCTCCGTCAGATGTAATCCATTATTTATTGATTGCTTAAATATCGCACACCATCCTGAGCAAGACCCAATTACCATGAAACTGGTCCTTGGAAAAAAATACCAAAAAAAAAAAAAGAAAAAAAGCAGCAATACTTCCCACCATCCGCTAAAGAACCCCGAAACAATCAATGCATGAAATAAAACCCACGACGAGGGAGACCCGTGGGTTGCTTTCAAAATCCTGTGCACAGCAAGGACACAGGATCCGGGTGTGTTGACAGCGGCGATATACAGAGAAATGACTGAAGCAACCCAGCACAACAGATGCCCTGGCCAGTCAACTCCAGTCTCATGTTGACAGGCCACACCTTAAGCAATCCCTCCACTGACTACACCTGTTTTTGAACCGGGAATTAACAGACTTCCCGGATCCCTCTCACTTGGAAAAGGAGAGACCAGCCAAAGTCTATCTATCTGTCTATCTACTGCCAGACGCCTTAATCCCGTAAGGGGTGGCCACAAACAAATCGCCACCATGTAGCCCTGTCCCCCGCCATTTCCTTGTCCTGCTCCCAGCTCACACACCCCTTTCTCATATACCTCTTCACTCCATCCCTAAATCTCATCCTTGACCTCCCCCTCCCTCTCCCCCCATCCACCTCATTCACATGCACTCTCCTCGTCAGTCTCTCGCTCTCAATCCTCTCCACATGGCCAAACCACCTCAGTGTGTTTCTCCAGCCAAAGTAATTAGTATCAATTGGTATGGGGCATCGTGAACCCGTATTCCCATAGGGTGAGGAAGCTGCCTAACATCTTAGCAATTTATTTTTGGATATGGCTGGTTAATATCCTTTTCTACGTTATTTATGCAGAGTATAAAGATAGTGCAAGGATTTATGTAACACAGGAAAGGACGATAATGTATAATAAAGTAAACTCGCTTAGGAGGAGGTGTTAGGGAGCGTCCTCAACCACAGAATACTGATGACTGACGAGGGGTTATGAGGAGGCCTGTGGTGCAGTGGTAACAAATCCAGCTGGTAACATACTCGCTTCTGCTTCGATTTACTGGCCTCTCACACTGTAGGATGATGCTGGTTTTTCCTTTGCCATTGTTAACCCAAGAGAGCAACTGGGGATTTGGATGTATATTGTATTCTAGGGGACGAGTCAGCCTTAGCAGAAACTGATTACCTGCCTCAATGACCCTTCGTGCATTTCAAAAGACATTAATCCTAAGCCCTCACCTTTTCTCTGAGTGGATAGGGAAGCCATCTGCAATCCAGAAGGACGCGAGTTCGACCCCAAGATGTGCTAATTGATATGACTCACCTAAATCTCATAAAAATTACCTCTGGCACCTTTCCTGAATGACAGCCCTAGTGTGTATAATTATGGACAGTGGGTACTGGTGCTGAAGTGTGGCATGTAGGGGCACTGTTGGGCCTCAAGGGATGAAGTATGAAGTTTATGCAGAGACGACACATAAAAAATAATATGGATAAGATAAGTGGGTGATCATCACATGTAAAGAATCACTGTAAATTAATATCCTACTTATTGGCCACTTAGTGTTATTTTTTTTTTTTTTTCGTTCACTATATCTTATGTCTAATGATAAGCGGGTGGAGAGGATGGAGAGCGAGAAACTGACGAGGAGAGTGTATGTGAGTGAGGTGGAGAGGGGGAGAGGGAGGGGGAGGCCAAGGATGAGATGGAGGGATGGAGTGGAGCGTATATGAGAGAGGGGGGTGTGAGCTGTGAGCATGGCAGTGAAATGGCGGGGGACAGGGAGACATGGAGGCGACTTGTTTGTTGCCACCCCTTAAGGGATTACGGCGTCTGACAATAGATAGATAGACAGATAAGCGGGTGTTTGTGTATGTGGTTGGTGGGGTACAGTTTTCAAGAGGACCAAAACAGTTTGAGAAAATTTTGGAATGTCCTCCCGCACATTAGACTAACAGCAGTGGGTCTTATGGAATGATTTGGCCCATTCAATTTACATGGTCTTTTTCGAGGATGCATAAACAACGTAAAAAAGAGAATGGGATCCAAGTCTTATGGTGGGGGTGGGAGGTAGGAAAACGAAATTCTGCTTAGTAGTACCCCTCCACTCGGTCCTAATTTTCAGCAAAGTGAGGCCCCGAGGACTGTGTGAATGGAGGGGGGCGGCCTCATTTGGTCCTGCCAAACGCTTTTTTTTTTTTTTTTTTTTTTTTTTTTTTTTTTTTTTTAATGCAAGGAACAAGGAACCAAAGGCCAGGAGCCTGCAAACTGTTCAAACCAAGAAAAAAAAAAATAGTACAAAAGACAGCCAAATTCAGGATCCATTCATTTCGAGATGCCTGGACACACTGCGTTTGAAAGACTGGAGATCATAGGAAGTGTGCAAGGCAACTTTTGTTTTTAACCTAAGAACAGCAAGTTTGGCACAGTGGTAGACCTTCCCTCACACAAAGTTTTAAACAGCCTGGCACCTCCAAGGACTGACCCTCATGGGTGAGGAGATGGGCCAGGGCTGCCGGACCACCCTGATATACACGGATATAGATTTACCAGCGAAAACGAAATTCTGCACAGTGGTACACTTCCACCTAGACCAGGTCTTAGGGTAAAGCCTCCAAGGATCAACCCCAGTGAGGTCCTAGGGGTCCCAGGTAGTGCCAGTATACATGGCCATAGTCTAACTTTGTTTTACTTGGAAAAAGAAAATTTGGTATAATGACAGACCTCCACGCCGAAAAGGCTTTGGGCAGGATAGGTCTCCGCCCCTAGTGGAGAGGACGGTGGTGGTCAGCACGGCCATTGCCTATTACCCATGACAACGACCTTGTGCACGGCGATGGGCCTTCTTCAGGATCTGGATGTGGCCTAGGTGGGATCCTTAGCTCCGCCTCCCTCTAAATAATAACTTTTTCCCTTTTGAATCCTGCAAGCGTGGGTGCGGCTATGAAATGT
>NW_027643238.1:0-4995 GCF_032717465.1 Coenobita brevimanus | reverse complement strand
GATAGGATCTAGTTATGTCCACCAGGTAATAACTGGTCTGTCTAGGCACAGGTGAGATAGGATCTAGTTATGTCCACCAGGTAATAACTGGTCTGTCTAGGCACAGCTGAGATAGGATCTAGTTATGTCCACCAGGTAATAACTGGTCTGTCTAGGCACAGGTGAGATAGGATCTAGTTATGTCCGCCAGGTAATAACTGGTCTGTCTAGGCACAGCTGAGATAGGATCTAGTTATGTCCACCAGGTAATAACTGGTCTGTCTAGGCACAGCTGAGATAGGATCTAGTTATGTCCACCAGGTAATAACTGGTCTGTCTAGGCACAGCTGAGATAGGATCTAGTTATGTCCAACAGGTAATAACTGGTCTGTCTAGGCACAGCTGAGATAGGATCTAGTTATGTCCACCAGGTAATAACTGGTCTGTCTAGGCACAGCTGAGATAGGATCTAGTTATGTCCACCAGGTAATAACTGGTCTGTCTAGGCACAGCTGAGATAGGATCTAGTTATGTCCACCAGGTAATAACTGGTCTGTCTAGGAACAGTTCGAGTAGGACCTAATAATGATTTTTTTTTTTTATCAGGTAAGATCGATTTTCATGTTGTAGGGAACACAGACTTCAGTCTATTTGGGTAATGTTAACTACTTTCATTTCATAAACGGCGACTCCCTCTCTCTCCCTCTCTCTCTCACTATCGATAACTCTATCTATCTATATCTCTATACCTATCTGTCTATATATTTTTTTCACTCCGTCATCCAGTTTTCTCTCTTTTCAGGTGACTTCTACTTCTCTTTCCTTGCAGGTGTCACTGAACTTGCAGGCAGCATCGACTTCTTTGAAGATGGTATCGTCTTCTGTTTGCTCGTAACATTGACTTTTGTTTGCAAGTTACGCTGATTTCTCTATGAGAGTGATGTCGACTTCACTCCGTAGGGGACGTTGACTCTCTCTAAAAGTGACATCAGTGGCGCTCTGCCGGTGACGGGAACTTCTGTTTGCAGGTGACCTCGACATATCACGGCAGGCGAAACCGACGTCAAAATATCAAGGTAAAGTTGCCTTCCTTCTTTTCTTAAACGCTGACAGTCTCTCTCCCCTTCTCCCTTTCTTTCTGTGTGTGTGTGTGTGTGTGTGTGTGTGTGTGTGTGTGTGTGTGTCTCCCTCTTTCTGTCTGTCTGTCTGTCTGTCTGTCTGTCTCTGTCTATGACTCTCTCTCTCTCTCTCTCTCTCTCTCTCTCTCTCTCTGTCCGTCTGTCTGTCTGTCTGTCTGTCTGTCTGTCTGTCTGTCTCTGTCTATCTCTCTCTCTCTCTCTCTCTCTCTCTCTCTTTCACAATATCGACTTCCGTATGTTTGCAGGTGACATGATCTTTAACGCTCACATCGACATGTCTTCCATTGCAAGTGGCGGCAAATTCTTGTCTGCAGTTGCCAAATCTCAATATTCAGAGATGGCATCGTCGTGTAGCAGCAGATGGCATTCATTTCTGTTTGCAGGAGACGTCGAGTTGTTTCTGCAAGGGACTTCTCTCTGCTAGTGACGCTCACAAGTATCTGCAGGCAGCTTCAACTTCTTTCCTGCAACTGACATTGGCTTTTTTCTTTAAGAGATGTCAAGTAGTCTCTGCGGGTGACGTAGGTTTTTCTCTTCATATATCGTCGGATCTATCTGCAAGTAACGTCCACTTCTGTCTACAGGTGACGTCGCCTTCTCTCGAGCTGAGACGTCAACAGCCCTCTGTATGTAGCGTCGACTTTTCTCCAGGTGACACTGACTTTTCTCTGTAAGTTACACAGATTTCTCTACGCAGGTAC
Organism: Coenobita brevimanus; assembly: GCF_032717465.1. Classification (NCBI taxonomy): domain Eukaryota; kingdom Metazoa; phylum Arthropoda; class Malacostraca; order Decapoda; family Coenobitidae; genus Coenobita; species Coenobita brevimanus. The sequence continues at coordinate 3,176 of NW_027643238.1, read as the reverse complement.
CTACATCCGCTCTCATGAGACGGTATGACCTTCCGTCATGGATTGTGTGCTTCTTTCTGCATGTGACGGAAATATCTTTGAAGATAAGATCAACAGATCACAAAAGGTGGCACATAAATCAAAATTTTCTTAAACTTCTCTCTCTTCATTAAGGGCGAGCTTCTTTTCCTCTCTCTCTCTCTCTCTCTCTCTCTCTCTCTCTCTCTCTCTCTCTCTCTCTCTCTCTCTCTCTCTCTCTCTCTCTCTCTCAATATCGACTTCTGTTTCTTTGCAGGTGACATGATCTTTACAGCTCACATCGTCATGTCTTCCATCGCAAGTGCTGGTAAAGTGTTGTGTGCAGTTGCCACAGACCCCATCATCTCAGGTGCCAGATGTCATCAGCTTCTTTCTGCAAATGACGTCGACATCTCTCTGTTTTTGACGATGACAGCCATCGGCAGGTAAATTCAACTTCATAATGCAGCTGACATCGGCTTCTCTCTGCAAGGGACGTCTGTTACTCTCTGCGCATGACGTCGGGTTCTCTCTTCATGTATCGTCAGATCTCTCTGCAGGTGACGTTGACTTCTGTCTACAAGTGACGTCGTCTTCTCTCGGAAGGAGACGTCGCTATCTTCCTGCATGTGACGTCGACTTCTTTCTAGGTGACCCCGACTTATCTCTGCAAGTTACAAAGATTTCTTGACGCAGGTAACGTTACCAGCTCTCAAGATGCAGCGTGACCTTCTTCCTGCATGGAATGCCGACTTCCTTCTGCGGGTGACGCAGAAATGAACATGCAAGTAATATCAACGGATCACAAAAGTTGACAAATAATTCAATATTTTCAGGTAAGTTCGATCTCTCACTTTTCAAAAATGACGAGTCTCTCTCTCTCTCTCTCTCTCTCTCTCTCTCTCTCTACCTACCTACCTACCTACCTATCTATCTATCTATCTATCTACCAGTCTATCTCAAACTCTCTATCTATCTGTCTATATGACTATTTATCTACATTTTTCACTGTGGCATAAAGTTTTCTGTCTTTTCATGTGACTTCGACTTCATTTTCTTTGTAGGTGTCGTTGAAATTACAGGCAGCATCTACTTCTTACTTTAGGGTGGTATTGGCTTCAGCGAGCTCGTGACATCGACGTCTCTTTGCAGGTGACGCTGATTTCTCTATGGGGGCAATATCGGTCCATGAGAGTATTATGGAGTTCAAAACTGATACAGAGACCTAATCAAGTAAGCAGTCTGATAGACCAAAACAGTGATACTGAAGAGAAGATAACCCAGGTGAACAAAGTGATGAGAAGTTGCTAAGATGAAGTAGAAACTATGTATGCTGAAATGGTGAAAGTAAGGAAAGACTTACAAACAAAAGTCGAAGAAAAAACATTATAAAGGAAGTGAAAGAAGTTATTAAAAACAACCCTAAACTGGTCAAAGATTAATCAGATATAAAAAGAAAAAATCTACAGTAATCACTGGTATTGATGAAGAAGAAAATAAGGAACAAAACTTCGAGAGACAAAAAGATAGCAAATATAATGAACATATTGAAGGAAGTATCAAAGGAAATCTGTGATAAAGACAGAGAAGAACACAAAATGCTAAGGAAATATGTGAGAAATAAGTCAAGGCCACTGAAAGTAACTTTCCAGAATGTGAACACTGTGGAGGAAATACTAAAAAAATGCAACAAACAAACTCATGGAAAAAGAGGAATTTAAAAGAAAAGGATGGATAAAAAATGCCTAACTAAAGAAGAATTGGGAATACTAAAGGAGAAGATGGATGAAGCAAAAACAAAGAACGAGGACAGATCAGAAGAGAAGATTTTTTTTTTTTTTTTTTTTTTTGAAAGTAATTGGATTGCAGGTAGGAAATTGGTACATAACCAAAAGGGAATAAAAAGAAGGAAGGTAGTAGACTCAAGCTATGGCAAGTATGTAAACAAGAAGATTAAGTTGATGTACTCAAATGTAGATAGAATGATGTATAAATTATTAGAAATGACAGACTATCCTAAAGAAAAGGAACCACATATTATTTGAATAACTGAAACAAAAATAACCCCAAAGTTATCAAACGATACCCTAAACTTAGAGGATTACAATATGTGCAGAAGAGACAGAAATTTAAGAAAAGGAGGAGGAATGATAATCGTAACAAAGAAAAATCAACAAGTCAAAGAAATAGAACTAGATATACCCTCACAAGTAAAACTGATTGCATTAGCGATTAACACATCAGAAGGGAAAGTAACTGTGGCAGATTTATACATGCCACCCAAATCAAACACATGGGAAAGAGGTGAATACGATGACCTGGCAGAAAGTACAATTCAGAGTTTTACGACATAGAATGGAAGAGGAAATTTAAAGAATTATATTAACTGGGGATTATAATACAAATATAAATTTGAATACTCTAGATGTAAGAAGCCATGAGAGCTGTTGGGATCAAAAGCTCCTGGATCTTGTGCAGGAGTTTTTCCTGACAGCATGTAACTGAAAACACCAGAAAAAGTGGACTTGATGATCCATCAGTACTAGATCTTATATTTACTAGGCAGGAAAATGATATTGACAGTATAATGTATCACCCTCCATTCAGCAAAAGCGACCATGCAGTATTAAGTTAAAACTTCAAGACCGCATATGACATAGTTAACGGAAACGAGAGTTACAAAAAGAGTATAAACTACAAAAAGGGCAACTACCATGACCTGATGAAGTACTTCTTAGAAATAGATTGGGAAAAGGAGCTTAGAGGATAAGATTTAATGTTATATATAGAAATTTCTGTGATTTTTATGAAGCAGGAGTCCAAAATTACATCCCTCGGCACAATGAAACAAAATTGAAAATTAAGATATGTTTTAATACAGAAAGTAAAAAAAAAAAAAAAAAAAAAAAAAGACGTTGTGGAATGGATACAGAAGAAACAGTAGTGAGAGGGCATATAATAATTACAAAGAGGCAAGAAATGATTATACAAGGATAAGGAGAGGAGCTCAAAGACAGTTTGAAGAAGACATTATAAATAAAAATAGTGACCAACCTAAGCTATTTTACAGCTGCATCTGACGCAAAACCAATGTAAAAGATAAAATACAGTCTATTACAGACAAGGGGATCTCTATACACAAGAGAAAGATACTTGTGAAACACAAAAAAATTCCAATC
>NW_027643237.1:0-4995 GCF_032717465.1 Coenobita brevimanus | reverse complement strand
TGAGATGGCCTCGTGGTTTGAAGTCACATTTTGTTAAGATGGGGTTTTGTTTTCTTTTTCTGTATAATTCTTTGTACATAAAAGAAGAAACTAAAGGATGATGAGCAGTACTGAATAGATTCTGAAATGTGAATGTGTATCTAAGTGATCGTGGCTCATATCAGTCACGTTTTGTCATGAAGGGGCATTGTTTTCTTTTCCTGTACCATTCTTTGTATATAAAAAAAAGAAACCAAAGGCTGATGATCAGTAAAGAATAGATTCTGAAAAGTGAGTGTGTATCTGTGTGGTAATGGCTCTTATCAAGAAACCTTACTGCAGTCTTGGTTGGGGGAAACTTTATTTTCCACAGAACTGCCCTGCCAGAATTAGGGGGCGTCTTTCACAATGCTGCGTCTTACATGCCGTGAAATACAGTACACGAAATGTGCTATGCTTGTGGGTTCCCGTCGCTGTTTCTCAGTAAGTCAAATTTAGCTTTAAACTCGTTTAAGTTTTTAGACTGGACGATCTTTTTGTCCTGGCTATTCCATATGTCTATACTTCTGTAAGAAAAGCTATATTTCTTGATATCCTTCATGCAGCTTGATTTTTTTCAATTTCATTCCGTGTTCTCTTGTTGCTCTCTTATCCCATAAAAACAGATCTTCTCGGTCAATTTGATCTACTCCCACCATAGTCCTGAACACTGCAATGACCAAACACACTGCAACACTCTACAGACCATACAGAACAAGGCCCTAAAAATAATCACAGGCTGCACAGCTACTACACCCAGAGACCACCTACATCAAGAAACCATAGTCCTGAAAGTCAAGGATCACCTAGACATGAGAGGCGCCCAGTTTCTTGCTGCAGCCTCCACAAACCCACAACATCCAATACAGTACATGGCAGCACATCCACCCACACCAAGGAACATTAAAACAACACCCAGCACACAATACCATACACATATACTGTCATCTCACCCCCCTCGCCCACCTTAGACCAACTTCCAGAAGCATATCCACACTCAGATCACTCGCCGCTCCATTCAGTCACTTAAAGACAACACACAGCCGCATGCACGGCCTCCTGACATCCTCCCTTCTGAATCCTATCTTCCTCGTGAGGACAGGGTCCACCTGGCCAGGCTGAGATGTGGGCACCATCCAGCCCTCTTAAGCTACTAGAAGAGGCTGGATGACTCCGTCGCTGATGCCTGTCCAGGATGCAACACAGCATCCCATACTATTAAGCACATTATGGAAGACTGCATTGCACACAATCACCTATGCCAACAACACAACATACACTCTTTGAGAGCTCTGTGGGAAAGCCCGGTCTCGGCCATGGCCTTCCTAAGGGACTCAGGGCTGTTCGGCCAGACTGCTTAGGGAACAACTACTACTACTACACTGCAATCATGTCTCCCCTCTTTCTCCTTTCCTCTAAGGAAGGCAAATCCAGCTTTTCCAGCCTCTCTCTGTATGAGAGATCCGCCAGACTGGGGACCATCTTGGTTCCTGTTCTTTTTATTCTCTCGGTCTTGTTTATACCTTTCTTTTTGTGTGGGGACCACACTACAGCTGCATATTCTAACCTGGGGCGAATCATGGCCACTATCAATTTTTTCATCAACTCCTCATCCATATAATGAAATGCTACTCTTATGTTAGTCAAGAGTTTATAAGTCTCTCTAACTATCTTGTTAATGTGTTTTTCAGGTGACAGACTATCTTGGACCAGCTCTCTCAAATCTTGCTTTTCTCTCATTTTTGTGATTAATTCATTAACCAACAAATAATTCAGTGATGGCCTCCTGGTACTTTTACCCATTTCCAATATTTTACATTTATTTACATGAAATTTCATTTCTCACATCTGGCTCCAATCATGTATCCTATCCAGATCCTCCTGCAGCATTTTACAATCCTCCTCAACCTCTACCTTCTTCAAGATCTTTACATCATCAGCAAACAGACTTGCATAACTGTTCACTCCATCTACCATATCATTTACGTAAATCAGGAACATTACTGGCACCAACACCAAGCCTTGAGGGACTCCACTTGTTTACTTCCCTCCATCCAGACATCCTATCCTTTATTACTGTCCTCATTTGTCTGTCTCTCAAAAAGTCTCTCATCCATTCCAGGAGTTTCCCCTTCAATCCTCCTATGTATTCTACTGTAGTTTCCACATTAGTCTCTTATGAGGTACCTTGTTAAAGACCTTCTCTAAGTACACACAATCCACCCAACCATCTCTCTCATGTACCACGTCAATCGCTCTTGAGAAAAACTCAACAAGTTGGAAACACATGACCTTCCACTTTTGAATCCAAACTGACATGCAGCCAAAATATTCATCTCTTCTAAATATTTTATCCATCTGTCTTTCAGGATTCTCTCACACAATTTTGCGACCATGCTGGTTAGAGACACTGGTCTATAATTCAGGGGTTCTTCCCTGTTTCCTCCCTTATAAATTGGTACCACATTTGCCCTCTTCCATTCTTGTGGCACTTTCCCCTCTTCCAGAGAACACACAATTAAACTGTGAATCTTATCCGCCAGTTGTTCTCTGCATTCCTTTAGTACCCAATTAGAAATTCCATCAGGTCCTGGGGCTTTCCTTACATCATGAGTTTCCACTAATTTATACACTTCCTGTACCTCCAATTTTATATCTTTTATCACCAGTACATTTCTAATCACTCTCTCCCTTTCCACAAACTCTTTTTCATTAGTGAAAACCGATTGGAAACATTTGTTCATTATTTCAGCTTGCACTGCTGCATCTTTATAGACCTCTCCTTTTACTTTCAGTTTGATGATTCCTTCCTTTTGTTTCAGTTTGCCATTAACAAATCTATAAAACGGTTTGGGTTCATCCTTGCATTTGTCTATTATACCTTTTTCAAAATTCCTTTCTTCTTCTCTACATATTCTCGTGTATTCATTTCTAGTTCTTTTATCTTCTTCCTGTGTTCTGTTGTTACCTCTCTTTCTCCAATTGTTCCATGCCTTATCTCTCTCTTTTTTTGCTATCATACACCTTCTATTAAACCACTCCTTTTTCCTGTTTTCTTTCCCTCTTACTCTTGGTACAAATTTTTCCACTCCCAAATTATAGAGGTCAAGAAAGATATCCCACTTCCTCTGTATCTCTCTTGTTTCTCTGAATTTTCTCCAATCCTCATTTGCAAAAAATTTTCTCAATCCTGTAAAATTTGCATTCCCAAAGTTGTATCTTCCCTGTCTATGAAGCTCGTCTCTCAGTTCGACGTTCCCTATTATCATCTGGAACTCAATGACCACGTGATCACTTTTTCCTATAGGACAGAAATATTACAATGATTCTGTTACATCGGGTTCTTTGGCAAACAGTAAATCTAACCTTGCTGGTGTGTCCTCACCTTGGAACCGTTTCTCTTCTTTGACCCATTGCGTCATCACATTATTCATTATTATATTTAACCCTTTGCCGTCAGCGCTTGCTGAGATGCCAGATGTAACGCGGCAACATTGCAAGGTCCCTAATTTATACAAAATTTTCAATTTTCGCGAGTGATTTTTGGCACGTATACCTGGGGACACCTTCCTCTATTCCTCTACAAGATGCCAAGCAGGACAATACCTTACACCGCATAACCTCTTCCCCCCCCTCTGCACGCCATTGTCTCGGCAATTCACCTGTTACCAGTGACCTGGCCAATAAAGACATTCAGGGCCAGAGTGATTCCCCAATCGATGACAATGTGGAGGACAAAGTTTACCTAGCATTAGAGGAAGAAACAGTCAGAAATGATAGATCAGGTAATGTGGGAAAAAAAAGGTCATGAATGGTGATGAGTTAGTGAGTGGAAACCAATGCTTATAATGCCTATATTACCTGTTTGAAAACTCAATATACTCTTGTAATACATATAAATTTCCTTACCAAAAAGTAAATAAATAAATACTGTTTATGAGTGGATAAAATAATTTTTCCCATAGAACTCGTTTTCTTTGGTGCCAGCCTGTTAGAAAACCCAGTCAGGTAAGGAGGTACTCATACCTAGATCGAGTATTATAAACCTCAGGTGACCCAGATTTCTCTATGAATTTTCGATGTTTCTCACCAAAAGCAGATGTTGGCCCCCCCAAAAAAAAGGTCTAAAAATGTTGGGACTGGGGCGTACCACTGCCCAGAAAATGTCGGGATGTGGCGGGTTAATGTCTTCAGCCACTCCAGTGCTGCATGATCTGTCCTTGATGATGAGTAGGACCCATACAAGTTGAGATGGAAGAAATTAAGGCTCTTCATCACTTCCAAGAGCTCATGCAGGGCACACACAGTAGTGGTGGGCCGAGCTTCTTGATTTAATATGCCACCACATACTCTTTTTCGTCCTCCGTCTGCGATAGAGCTCCACCATTACCTTGGTCATCAGTGTCCGTCCAGAATGGATGGCTAACTCTGATCTGGGTACGGCAACACTGGAGAGCTTGCTAATGCATGTTTGAGTTTATCAAAAGCCTTCTGAGTCACTGTAGTCCACGTAAACTTCTTCTTCTGCAACAACTTGTGTAGAGGAGCAGCTATTGTTGCAAAGTCCTTGAGGAAAACACTTGATAGTAAGTATACCAAAGTCTTTATAACTCCCTGACATAAGTTGAAGCTGGGCAGTTTTTCACAGCTGCCACCTTCTCCGGATCAGTACAGATGCCGCCCTCACCTACTTTGTGTCCTAGGTACTTCACTTCCTTCTGGAACAGGAAGCATTTATTGGGGTTCAGCTTGAGGTGTGCTGCTCTTGAATCCTGTTAAACACCTCTGACAGCCTCTCCTGTTCCTAATTGAAAAGTCCGTCCAAAACACCAGTTTTGTCCACAAGACAGACATGAGAGCTGTCTGCCAGTACTGGCTTTCCAGTGTTGGATCCGTTAGACTCCCAAACGTATCCGGGGTGTTATATAGGCCAGATGGCATCACACTGAACTGCCATTAATGCTGTCCATATGAAAA